>NC_060269.1:74619487-74914009 GCF_021613505.1 Equus quagga
CTTTTTAACACTGGACCAGTTAGAACTACATTTATAATCAAGGGAGGGAAGTCATTTGTTAGGAGCAAATGGTTTTATGAGTTCACTTCTTTCTCTGCAGACGTTTGAGTTCCACTAAGAAGGTTCGTTTTCAGCTGATACGTCAGCTAAGCACGGTCACCTATCTGGTTTCCTAGGTTTGTTCTGCCAAACTACATTCTCAGAATTGTTTCGCAGAAGTAAAAGCCTAACAACACTGGAAATATGGCAATTATTCATCCTCATTTCAACATACTCTGTTTGCAAGTTCCCGCGGATCAGGAAAAGCGAGGCTGTAATCACAGCATTGACTGGGGCAAAAGTTTACAGGGCAGACTCTGTCCCCTCAGACTTGCTTGTTTTCCGCATAATGTGGGGTCATTTGTAAAAATATGGTATGCCAACAAAATCTGGTTTTCTTTGATTTAAAATGAAATTAGAGCAGTGATGTCTTTTAATTCCATTTTAGATTCTTTGAGTGTGCACCATGGTCTGAGTTGTGTGCTTTGCTGGGAAAGTCATTTGGCATTTTGGGAGAGCTGCGATACCTCTAGTGCCGGCCCCCGCAGCAGTGCTTGAGAGGAGGGGAGAAGAGGTGGCGGGTTGCTGAGACGCTGACACGTGCTCACACCCGGAGGACAGAGCCCCCTGCCTGCCCTCCGCTGTCCCAGCCTGAGACCTCACGCGCACTCTGCATCTGTCGTGCTTATCTGAGCCGTAGCTCTCACACTTGTCACATCTAAAGCTACAGGGGATGACAATGACTAAACAAGACAAAAAGAAAAGAAATGAGAGTGCGCCTTCACAAAACAAGCAGTCTGCGTGAGCTCAGGGGCTGGGTTTGCTCCCTTAGTCGGTAATTCCGTGCTGCTTGACCCCCCAACTTCAGAGGCTTGGTCAGAATGAGATCTGCAGCTCAGCTGGTTTACTTTCTGATTTGCTCCTGCTGAGTGTTTCTCCTTTCAGGTTAGAATATGAGCCTTTTTGTGTCGTCTGTCCTTTAATTCTTCTGAGAAGTGAGGATGGTAGTGGTTGTATAGCCCATATTCACTTGCTTTTTATGTTGCTCATACATCAATTACTGTTGGTTGCTTAGTGGAAATTTTTCTTTCACCTTCATTTTGGCTTTACCTCCAAATGCCTTCTTCTGCTGGCTGAAATTTAGCCCTGTAATTTGTGGCTTTCCGGACAGGGAACCTCCGTGGTCAGGTGGAGGAGGCAGGCCGAGTTCCAGCAGTGGAGTGGTTGGTGTTCCAGACAGAGAGCTGACTCTGGAGCGAGCGGGGTGGGGGTGGGGGGTGCGGACACGGTGAAAGTTGGCTTCTAATTCAAGCCTCACTTGAGGCAGTATTTTTGCAACAGGAAAGTGTCCTCTCTAATTAGCTGCCCCAATATGCAATTAGATTAATGACAGCCAGCCGATTTAGAAACCTCTTCCAGAGTAAGCTAACCAAACAATAGGTGTTCCAAGGACATGACCGAGAGCTAATTGTCCTGCCCTAAAGGATTTGTAGCGTCACCTCTTGTGTTTGTGGTAGACTGCCTCGTGCTTGCGAAGACAAAGCACAGTCTCTGTTTTGGGAGGCAGAGTTAAAACTTTTTCCTCCTGAGGGTGTCTCACTGGGAAAAAGAATCTATGAAATATACTTTTCCAGTACATCCTCTGCTCTCAAGGCATGTGTAAAGCTTTGAAATTAACTATTTTAGTTGTAATGAAGTTCTCAGGTCCTGGAGATGGATGTATTTCCATCATTTAAGATTTACTGAATATATGATCATTTTTGTGAACCATGAAAAACACTTAGAAAACTATTTGGTTTTTAGGCTGGATATATTTTATTGATAATTAAGTATATGTTCTTAAAAATACTTTTTATACTGTTACAGATGCTAGAAGAAGATATGTATAGAAGTTAAAAACTTTATCATCATTGATTTTTTTTTCTAAACTCCTCTGAAAACCTTTGATAACCTGCTGTTTTCTGCTTTTGAAGTAGGAAGATTGCAGCAAATGATTTCATTCTGAAACTGCACTTGAATAGAAAGTTTTGATATTGCTAATCTCATTTCATCCTATTCAAAGAATATAGCGTGCTTTCACCGTTTATATGAACGAAGGATAATTGTTATCATTTGTCTCCATACTTGGTCTCTAAGAGCAGTTTATTCTAGGCTTTCTCATCAATTAGCCTGGCCCCAAATTAAATCATGGAAATAGGTTGTTATAATTCACATTTTAAATATTTGTTGTTTTTCTAGAAGACTTCAGTTGTGGTTAAAAGTAGCCATTTAAGTTTGTTTCACGCCTTTTCCTGAGGTGTGAAACATACTAATTCTGTAAAATCATTTCCATAAACCATAATTCATGGGTGCAGGCTGTAGTACTTTGTAGTGGAGAAGTATTCTTTGTTTCTTTCAATCACTTCTTAAAAATGTGACTAAAAATGGTAGAGGATGACAGGATGGAAGAATAACACCTTTTGTGGTCTCAAATAGTTCAATTTTTAAACATGAGCTTTAGGGTTCACAGGAGCAAAGCAATTAGTACGAAGCAGCTAAACTACTTGAAAATCAGGCAGTTTTTCTTGCCTGCATGCTGAGAAACATTTTCAGCCATTCCACACCACTGGCATCATTTGGTCTGATTTCAGATAAGCAAAGTAAATAAACAAACTCTTGCCCAAGTGGGAACTGGTTCTGCTCTTTGTTGTTCTAGCTCTGCGAAGCCTGACTGTCTCTCCAGCATCTTTGAATGGGTCCCATTGTTTAGTTATTGTGCTTTTCACAAGTGCCTGTCACTTCACCCTTGTCTTACCAATAGCTTTCTTCTAAAGTGGGTTGACATTTTAGTTAATTTTCAATGGCCTCAATGTTTTCCCTTAAATTGTGCCAGACTGCTGGGCCTGTTTAAAGTTAGAAAGTCTCATATAAATTGCAGCATATAAAAGTAAGTAACGTTTGTTAGAGATTTTTAAATTTTAAATTTGTTTTCCTATTTAAAAAGTGTAAGGTCAAAGATAATTTTTCCTTTCATATTCTTTAATTACTTGTATTGGTAAGTTAAATAATAGGGTTTAGAGTTTAGAACCTGTAGAAGTTGTAAGTTTTTATCTTAAAGCCTATTAGATATGTAAATATATACATTTTAATTCATTTTTGAATATACTACTGTTTAAAATTGTAAAATAAGGAATTTAGAAGGTTGATCAATGGCTTCCTTATCTAGAGGAGCAAAGTTGATGGCTCTGTACCAGTTACTATGTTTAGATTTTTATCGCATAAATTTTAAAAACCATAAATGAAAACTTTTTTATCTGTAGAAATGAAAGTAAAAATGAAACTACAGGAGAATGTTGTCCTTATAGCAAGAATTGAAACTTACAAACTACAGGGCAGTATTGGCACAGAAAGGGGCATCATTAGGCAAAATCCAGAAACAGCTTCTTGTACATAGGATAAAATGACATTTCAATTAAATAGACAAAGCGTGGATTATTCAAAAAAGTATATAGCATAGCTTTTAGCCTTATTCAATATCTTACATAAAAATAAATTCCCAATATATTAACAGCATAAATAAAACTAAAAACCAATGATTAAATAAAAAATATTAGGAGAAAATATAGGAGAATATTAGTAAAACAACCTGATGAAGGTGGAGTTTGTAAGCTTGCTAAGAAACTTTGATTCATAAAGCAAAGATCAACAGATTTGGTTACATAAAAAATAAAACATTCTCATTTGCAAAAGACACCACAAACAAAGGCAGAAAAATATTTGGTAGGCAAAAAATTAATTGTTATCTAAAGGGCTTCATATGGATAAAAAGAAAAACAAAACAATTTGGAAAGGATATGAAAATTAGGCAAAATGCAGACATGGCCAGTGAAGATTTATCAATATGTGCAAACTCATGAGCTGTCCGGATAAGGCAAACAGAAACAATAAGCTGTCATTTATCCCATCAGATTGGTAAACTTAAAAGGACTTATAATTTTTAATGCTGGTAAGGATATGAGGTAACTGACATTTTATATATATATGTTGATAAGAATGTGCATTTTTAACACCTAAGATGTGCTTACTCTTTGTCTCAATGATCCTATCCTAGAAATCCATCCTATAGAAAGTACCAGTACATAAGGATGGAATACAAGGGTATCTGTTAATAACCCATATGTTAATGTAAGTTAATTGTTCAAAACGTATTTTTATCAATTACAAAAAGTCAGTGAAAGTGGCCGGCCCCGTGGCCGAGTGGTTGAGTTCACGCACTCCGCTTCAGTGGCCTAGGGTTTCGCTGTTTTGAATCCTGGGCGCGGACATGGCACCGCTCATCAAGCCATGCTGAGGCGGTGTCCCACATGCCACAACTAGAAGGACCCACAACTAAAAATACACAACTGTGTTTCCCAGGACTTTGGGAGAAAAAGGAAAAATAAAAAAATCTTTAAAAAAAACAAGTCAGTGAAAACTGTTTGAATCAGTTATGGTACATTCAAACTATGGAATATCATGATGCTGTATTAAAAATAGTTGGTAGATAGCTATACCCTTAGAAAAATGTACATGATATTCTTTAAGTGCACAAAGGAAATTGAAGATATTTATGTACATATAAACATATGATCCTGTATTTTATATCATTTTTGTTAATTAAAAACAATCATCCTATAAAATGCATACATTTGTATATTTTGGGGTGCACATAGAGAAAGTAGGGATATTTCCCTTGGGGTGGGTTAATGTGAGATTGTTTGAGAGGTGGAGGTGAAAGAAATAGGAGTATCTATTATATTTGTATTTTAAAAGTATCAATAAAATTTTTAAATGGAAATTTTGACCATCTCACTTTAAGGAAACATGGTATTTTGACAAAAGTCAGAAGTACACATTTTATGAACAAATTATTACTGAATTTAGAGGCGAATATACAGAACTGTAGGTTCTGCCATTGTGCTTTCTTCTCTTTTTGACGCAGTCCCAGGGAGATTGAAGCCCTTCTTGATTATGAAACATCCTTCCAGGGTTTCTTAATGAAGGGATGAATTTTGAAGTCAGGTATAGCTTTGGAGAACAGTCAAACTAAATTTAATAGCCACTCCTAATTTTCAAGTGAGACAGACATTTGGCCCTAAACTTTGAGCTTGCTTCCTGCATTTAGGTTATAACTCTGCCTCAGTGATTCAGGAGGCTCTTACTGTGGGACTCCTAAAAGGCAGTGGCTGAGTGCCCAGCAGCTTTCGGCTTGTCATGGTGGGCTCTGTCTTGCTGACATAGGGCCGGGATAAACTTAGTTCCTGAGACTCAGTTTCTCCTTCTGTCAAATGTGAATGATAATCTTGAGAATTAACTGGTTAGTTTTTTTAGATTATTTGAAACTCTCCATAAAAATATATGGTAATGACAGACTTAGAGATGGCACATTCTGTTAATTATCTTCTTCTTAGTAGATGCTATAACAAACAGTCGTTACAGATGAAGAGTTATTTATTACTCTGTGGTGGTATGCTAACTTAGAAAAGTTTGTCTTTGCTTATGGGATTATGTAATACTAAGCTGCTTATAATAATATATCATTGCAGCTTGATCTTCTCATAGTGTTAGAGCCAGAAGGAACCTTGAAGATGAGGCTGCAATTCATTTTAAAGAAGATCAAACTGAGGTGAATTCCTTGTTCATTGTTACACAGCTGGTTGACGACAGCTGGGACTTCATTTGACAAGATGCTAGGAAGTATTTCTGGTGTAAATGAATTAGTAAATTCATCTCTTTCCTCTCAATATAGGGTTCTTTCTATAGCATTTATACCTTTTACTTAGTATGTCCTTCTTGTCATACATGGAATGAACATTCTTCGAAAGTCTAGGTAATCTCAGCCAGTGTGGTTACTGTGGAAAAGAAAAGCAGTAGCTTTTTTAGAACCTGGGTAGCTTTGCTTTCATTTTTACTTTTTTTCTTTCAAACTGAAATTTCTTTAGGATGTTCTATAAACTGTATTAAATGGACCAATTGTTGCAGAAAACATATATAAGTAATATTTATTTGCATGTTTTATTTTAGTTGGACCATTATCTAGTGATTTCCTTTGAGTTTATATATAATTAAAATATATATATATATATGTATATAGAGGCCAGCTGTGGTGGCCTAGTGGTTAAGTTCAGCGCACTCTGCTTCAGCAGCCCGGGTTTGGTTCCTGGTCATGGACCTATACTGCTCTGTTAGTGGCCATGCTGTGCTGGTGCCCCACATACTAAAAAACACAGGAATATTGGCATGGATGTTAGCTCAGGGCAAATCTTACTCAGCAAAAAAAAAATTAAAAAATATATGTATTTTTTTTTAAAAATAGAAAGTTATTTGAAGTAAGCACCAAATCATTAGGTATATGTAAAAGTACAAGATAATTTTTTAAATATGTAAACCATCCTTTAAAAACCTGAGCAGGATTACTTTTTCCAGAAGTGAGCATGGTTATTGCATTAGTTGTGTGAGGAATGATCCAGAGCATTGGGTGACCCATACACTAATTTCATTGGAAGCGCTTGAGTAGGGAGGCCCTACTATGTAACAGGCAGTGAGTGTCATGTTGTTTTTGATATTCAATGAATTGAGCTTTGTAGTCTCAGTACTTTTTGGACATTTGAAGGCATGAATGCTTGCTTTATATGTCATCAGAGTTTGTTCTTATATATATATTTGAGACATTTTCTATATAAATGTATGTATGTGTATATGTAAGTTTATAGATGAGAGTGTGTATAGATATGTTTACCGTGTTGGCATTTGAGGTGATTCTCTTTGTGATGAATGATGGTGACCTCTGTCTAGGACCTTTGAAATGTTTTAAAGTAAAATCCTATGTCTCAAACTAAAAGTATCTCAGTCTTAGGAAACAGTTTAATGCGTTTTTCCCCTTACTTTTTCTCTTCTTTTACACTCAAGTTTCAGTGAATAGTGATAGAAACAATGTTATTCTTGGTACAGAGATGACTCAGAATTATGTTACCTTTGGGGAGGTGGATATATGGTACATTCTGGAATAACATTTAAGACTTCTACATGAAATAATATCTTATGTGGCATAAAGTGATTTAAAAAATTAGAAAGTAATTACAAAAACTTGTTTTGTCACTGTGGTAACACTGATGCTTTTTCCCTGGTAGATTGTCATCACAGTTTATGTTTTTGATCTGATCTTTGTCCTTTATGTGTCAGGAAAACCTAAGCTGAGATGTGAGACTTTGCCAATCTTTGATCCAAATCTATGTTTCTGGCTAAACATATTTTACAATGTTACTGTGATTCACATCTTTTGGATACAAAGTATTTATATGGGTAGTTTGATTTGACAGCTTGAAATGTTTAATATGTATGTGCTCTAATCTTAGTTTGTCTCTGTTAAATAATGTTGGTAATATTTTATCCTATTTGTCCTTATGGCCCAAATTATTTTTCTCCCTGAAATAGCAGTCAGCGTGTTAGTCTGTTATTTGCCTTTTTACTTTACATTTTTCCTCCTCCTTAGTAGACAACGTGCCTGGAGGGCAGAGACCATTGTCTTAATCGACTTTGCAATCCTAGCACCCAGCGTGGGGCTAGGCACATACAGGTATTCTATGACAGTGTGTTGCAAGAATGCCTGTAAAGTAGCTGTAAGAATGTGCAGGATGCCAGTGCTTGATGATCAAGGGAGACAGTAGTATAAATATATCTTTGTCTACTAATGCTTATGACCTGATGAAAACAAGTTAGACGTTTCGTAATAGAAATTATAAATCATTTACTCTGTATCACTTATCCATGCTTACTACATGGCTGTTACAGTTGGGTATTAAGATACAAAAAAGAAGTCCCTGTCCTCCAGCATTTCAGAATCGGAGGACAAAACTATAGAATTATGATACGTAAAATTTATTTAAAAAAAACCAAACTGCTGCTCAGTGTAGTTACTGACAGCCAGTTGTCAGATGACCTTGAATGAAGGTTTCTCTGCCTCGGTCCAGTCCACGAGAGTTCATGGTGCTGAATGACTGGGTTGCACCTTAGGGACTCTTGAACCTGTCTGGGGGAGCACCTTTCTGTGATGCTGGCGTAGAAGGAGCTGTGAGACCTATGGGCTTGTGCGGGTTCTTAGACCTGGGGGGAAATACTAGAACCTAGGTTTTTGGAGCTGAGAGGAACCTCTGGAATCATTCGTTGGCACTGGCCTGTCCCTGCCGAGAAAGCCCAGCAGGCATTTCCCCTGGCACACAAGTAGTCTGAGCAGAGCCAGTTCCTTTAAGAGCTGGCTGTCTGGTTCCTGGTACTTTGCATCCGCAGTGTGCTCTCTCTCCTGAAATGGTGGAGATAAAAGTAAAAACAGCTGAACTATTCAAACAAAGGGAGCTATAATCAAAACATTATGATAAGGCATGAAAAACCAATCAAACAAAACTACCTTCATGATTTTACTTAAGAATGACTAACATAGTATGTAGCAGATCTTCAGTATCTGAGATTTAGGTTATCCTCATTGCCCAGACCAGTGTTCCTGCACAGAACAACAGGGGCAAAAGCCTGTAACAGCTTCTGTCATGGTAGATTATGTTCAGAGTTTCCTGCTAACAGCTGGTGCTGTGTGTGGAGGCTGGCCTGGCCGGCCCTTTCCCAGGGCTGCTCACCCAGTGAGTTCTCCTTCCTGGCAACCGAGGCAATCGGCCAGTATGCCCCCTGCATAGTCAGACAAGGTCTTAAAAGACCTTGGGTCAGCTTCCGTCAGCCTGCATAGATCTGCTGATGTTATCCTGGCTAAGTTAAGCAGTGACCTGTATTACAAAGCCAGTTCCTGATGTCCATACAGTAATCACTTAGGACATGGTAAATGAGTGTGATGATGGTGTGCTTTGCTCCATGCCTTGGGCCCTTCATTTTGAAATGGAAGCTTATAGTTACTCTTGAACTTACTATGTGTTAGTCACTGTGCTAAAATAGATAGTATTTATTATCTGGAATGTATCCCATTGCAACTCTAAAAGAATTAGATTAGAGAAGATTAGGGAGGCTCAGGGAACTTGTCACTTGCTAGTGTCATTGACAGAAGCCAAGCAAACCTCACTGACAGTAAGAGGAAATGAGGAAGACAGCAGTGTATAAATATTTCCTGTTTTGTCATTATGTATTATTTGATTTCCCTCTGAACCAGTGATATCTTGATATGAACTTTATAAATTCCTAGAATGATATTGTATCCAATTGTGCAAATATTAAAATTTTTCTAAAGAAGCTCTCAGCATTTTAAATATATTGTTATATCATATATTCTTATATAACTTCAGAACATTTTTACCGTGGCTTGATTGCAGGCTTGTGTTGCAGAAGGCCCGTTAAGGACACGTTCAGTGACTTAGCAGTGTCTCACTACGAGTCAGTGACCAACTTGAGCAGTAGTTTTGTCTCCTGACTTTTAGATAGATGATTGTTTACTTTACCAGTGGTACTCACCTATGCATAAATGTAAATTTCTGCATATGTCTGCAAAATAAATAAACTTCAGAAATGCTCTCCCTTATTTAAAAAAAAGTTACTGGGAAACAAACAGAGCAATCAAGTTGAAACCCTCAGGAAAATAAGACTGTGACTAAAACCATGAATAAAATGACGTAGTCACCAGAATCTATAGGAATAATAGGGACATGTGGAATTTCATCTTTAAAGAGAGAACGTACATATTATCCTGATTACCTCCTAATCATTTTGTAAGGGTTTAACTTAAAGCAAAAAAAGGAGATGAACTGGTTTATCAAAACCTGGAGTTTAATGAAATGGTTCATTCATCTTCCTTTTATTCCTCTTTAGCTTTCTCATACAAGCTGTTAAGGAGCAGTAAAATGAACAAAAGTAGGCACTGGGAGAAAAGCAGACTGTGTTAGATTCTAGGTGAATACTAAACCTAAAAATTTGCATATATGTAATGCCTGTATTTAATTGTAGAAACAAACATACTAGCCTATAGATAATGTTTATCTCCTATTTTCCACTGTGAATGAGACACAAATAGAATTTAAGATGATTTAAATGTTACTTTAATTGAAATCAATTGAATTTTATTTGAGCAAATTACCCACTTTAGCAAGGTTGGTAATTCTTAAAATTTGGAAGTTATTCTCATGTTACCATGTAAAAACATCTTTAAAATGCATAATTTTGTTTTTTTGAGGTTAAATGGTCAATATCTCTCTCCTCTTGACACATTTTGTTTGAAAGACATATTATATTTGTTAAGAAGAAATTAAAAAAACATCTTTGCCTGTTTTCAAATCTGTTAGAAAGGAAGACTCTATGAGAAGGAACCATTCTTGAGGCCATACAATTGCAAAGAAGTTTGTCTGAAGTTCATAAGATGCTGGGTCTGGTCCATCAAAGAGGAAGATGCCACTCTCTAGTGTTAGACCTGCAGAATTTGAGTGATTTTCTTTTCACACTTTCCTTTGGGACTCAGAACCAGTTAAGAGGACTCATGGAAAGAGATGGAAACATCTTTAAATCATTACATTAGATAATGCCTACAAGGCAAAAAGTCATTTGTAGATTTGCTAATTATCTGGTTAAATTTGTTAGTGTTGACAGCAAAAAGGTATAATTTAGACCCCAAGAAAAAAGTTTGAAGCAAAGTAATCATATCAAAAGAATTGCCAAACTTCCATTTTGTTTTATTCTGTGTAGATGTGGTCTTAAATCATGAGATCTACAAGGAGCTTTTGAATGAGGGTGTCCAGTTTTCCAAAAGGAAATTTCCAGAACTGTTCAGGAAGAGTTATTTAGAATTCCTTAATAGTCTTAGAGCACCTGTTTGAGGTCTTCCACCTGTGTATGCTTTATGTACAAATTAGAAAATAGATGCCTATTTTGATAAAACTAATTGATTATTCATAAAGGCTTTTAAGCCACTAACAAATGAGTGAATATTCTTTCCAATAAGTAGCTCTTTCCCTTAAGTAATTGCCTGTTGGTGCCGTGGTCTTACCTTGTGTATGACGGATGCTTTGTATTCTGAGACCCTAGATAATTAGTTAAATTATTGTGATGTTATTGCCCTAGTGGTTCCCAGTGTGGCGGCGGTGTGGGAGGCAGTATCTGGAGACACTTTTTATTATCATAACTAGGTATGGGGGTCACTGGTATAGTACCAGGACCTTAGTCCTATAACATTTTGAAAGAGTGGAGGAGATTTGGGCGGTATGGCTAGCATCCTGTCCTGTGAAACTTACAAGTGATAGCCTGTGAATGACCACATAGATCTGGAAAAACATTTTAAAAATATTTAAGTTTTATGATCTGATAGATGAGATTACTATATGGAAAAACACTTCAATCCAAACTAGATTCACTATTCACCATATGAGAAAAATATATATATATTTTTTCCATTTGAATCACATCAGCTCTTAAGAGTTCGTAAAATTTTGTTTAGGAGCATATTGTGTCGCCGTCCCTCCCTTTGTTTTTTGGTTGTTTGCTCTGTTGTGAGGACTAAAAGCTATACTTAATTCCACTTAGTTCATCACTCTTGTAAAATTCTTTTCTAAATTGAGAACAGCCTGATTAAGAAGTATTGTGGCAGTAGAAATTCTCTAATTCATTGCCACAGTGTAGTGGCTTCTGCATATGGTGCTCAAAAGTGAAACGCTGTAAAGTAATTATGTCCTTGGCTCCTAAGAGAACTCCTGTTAGTGAAGGCAAAGCAGGAAGTTATTTCGACCCACAAAGAAGAGGCTGATTTGGAAGCCACATGGCGATGCCCTGGGAAGAGGCGCCTATCCTGATGGAGTTCGGGATGAGCAGTTCTGGTACGCTTTCAGCTGTCAGAACAGATAAGAGAAAATTAGTAGTCTGTCAAAAAGCAATGAAACATAACTAGGGCTAGAAATAGCATCTATGGTCTTTTTCAAAAGTTTGAGTACAAAATACCCATATTTGAATTTAATAAACATTTATTGGAGGCTTATTCTGTATTATATTCTAGAAAGTTGGGAAGATATAAAAGAAGGATTGGACATAGTTCCTGCCCTCAAGACCTTAGAAGAACGTTTAAAGACGAGATGACTCCCATGGTGGGGGCCGTTTGTATACAGGACAGTAAGTCCATACTGTCAGTGGGTCTAGAGGGGGTGAGGGAAGTTGTGGGGCGTCTGAGAAACATGGTTGATCACCCCTCCCTTCACACTCCCATTGGCTCCTACATGTCACTCTGTTCAAGCAGCTGTTAGCCTGCATCTGCTTCTGCAGCTCTTATTCGAGTATTTCCCTTCCTTTTGGAAATATGCTTGAGAACAAGGACTGTGCCTTGTTAGTCTCCTTATGCTCAGTGTCTGTCGGTGCCGGCTAAACATATGTTGGATTTAATGACTGAATGAATAATGAATTGATTACCAGGTGAAGCTTTGTGAAAGAGATGGAGAAGTAGGATATGGATTGGTAGGGAGTTGAGGCTGGGAGAAGGTAGAGGGAGTATTCCAAACCTAAACAGGGTCAGTGATGAGCATGACGTGTGCTGGGGAAGACAGTTTGTGTTAGGTTTATGTGATAAACTGGAATGCGTGTGGGCACTGGCTCATTAGATTGCAAGGAATAGGAAATCCAGCTCGGAGTGCATTAAATGCCACTGCAGCAGTAACTGACTTTTCCAAATGAGGAAATGACCCCAGGAAAGCACCTGTTAGTGAAAGTGAAGCAGAAAGTTGTTTTACCTCACATGGAAGAGCTGACCTAGTTGATTTAGATGCTCTTACTGCCCTACGTAACTGAATAGCTCAGTCAAGGTGCAGATCTTCAGATAGTGTTCGAACTAGACAGTCAAATGATGTGACCAGTGCTGGTTGTTTGCTGTCTTGGGCTCCGCCTTCCTACTGTGGCGGCTTTCTTCTCATGATTGCAGGATGGCTACAGTAGCCCTAACCCTTGTTCGCAACTCCAGATAACTGTGCAGCTTGCCTGCCCCAAGGTCCTTTGCATCTGAGTGACTCTGATCTTGTTATGTGCACATCTCAGAACCACTCACTGAATCCAGGGAGTGGGGATATGCTGTTTGGCTGTCGCCGGTCTGGCCCCAGCCCTCAAGCCAGGCTTTATCAACTGCCCGCATGTTCTTTTGTAGGTGCTGGAGATGGTGTTTGCAGTGCAGCTGTGCCCCTTCACTCCCACCCGGGCACTCTCCACCTCCCTTCCTTGTTTTCTCTTTCTCCACAGCAGACGTGACCTCCTAACCCTCCGTGTATTTTACTCTTGTAGTGGATTGTCTCTCTCTCCTTGTTGGAATGTGGGCTTCACTGGGGCATGCATTTTTGCCTGTTTTGGTCACTACTCTGTGCCCTTTGTCCAGCTTGTTGAAGTGCTCAATAAATAATTCGTTGACGTGAATGAAGAATGAAGAGACAATTCCCTTACTTTCTCAAGGTTACATTCTTGAAGGGAAGATGTGGTAAGTGAGTAAGTAAATAAGAAAATACCAGAGACTGATAAGTATTCTTAAAAATAAAACAGAGCCATGGGACAGCAAATGCAAAAGGGGTGGTTTAATTTGGGTGGCAATTCCACCTTGATTGTATGGCTGATGACAGGAGAGGCAGGGCTTGCCAAAGGAAGCTCCTAGGACTGTACCAGAAAGAGTCAGACTGCTACAGAGATGGTAAAAACGATGTTCCTTACAGAGGGTGTGTTATGGCTTGATCAAATTAGGAGCACAGTTAGACCCTTTAGAGAAACCACTATTTCCAAGATTTTTGCTAGCTTCTTCCTGGCAACCCCATGAACTTTTTTTGACTTTTAACTGTATGTCACTCATCTCTTTTAAAACTGTAGGTCACTTTTGTCTTGCTGGGTACAATGTTGGTATTATACAGTCCTGGTTATCCACGTGTGGGTGACACATTTCTGATGTCAGGTCAGCTTGCTTCCTAAATGCTTCTTTGTACCACCCCAGCAACATGATCTTAGGGCATGCAAGCCCACTTTAGTAGTGGTCTTAAACATAATTAGCAAGGTAATTCTGACACACACACACACCAGTGTTTAAAGTAATTTGAGGATTATCTTCTGTTTTAGGTTATTCATGAGTGGCAGTTAACCATGAATTGGCACAGTACTTAATGATGTTGCTAAACTGAGTGTATAACTGGAATCAAGTGATATTTGAAAGAGACAGTCATATTATAGAAGTCATGTTATGAGCTCATATTTGAAGGTAGGGAGACATTTAGTGTTGTAAAATGTAAGAAAAGTTTAGAAATTTTACATATGCTATGTATATGCTTATATATACAAAAGTGTGAAAAGTTACACACCAAATTGTTAACAGTGCTCACATCAGAGAATGGGTTTTAGGAGTTGGGACAGTATTAACTTTACTTTGACTCTGGCAGATACATGTTTGAAGTTTATCTAAAAGCATGCATTATTTAATTAATTCTAAAAAGTGGAAAAAAACATTTTAAAAATTGACCCCAGGGTTGTCTCAATACTGAAATAATTTCTGGATATTTTGTTCTACTTCACCACTCTGGATATTGTAAATGGGTAGGAATATTCTGTAAAGCAATGAGGCATTATAGTTACTAAGAAATTATTTACAATCTTTGACTCATTAGGAAGAAATAATTCAACTGAGAAAAGGAGCTGTGTTGCATGAGGTTGCTCATTGAAGGTTTAGCTACAATGGGAGAAAAAAATTGGAATTCTTGATGAAATTATAACTGCAAATATGTGGAGCATATAGAAATGTTTATAATAAAATGTTAAGTGAAAATGCAGAATAGAAAATTATAAGGGAACCATGATTACAGCTATGCAACCACAATACTGATATCAATTTGAAGGAAATATGCCAAATAAAAATGCATGCTCTAGATTGGAGCTATTTTTGTTGTAATTTTACTTTTAAGTGTATTTCAATGTAGATGTATCTTTTTAATCAAATTGGCATGAAATTTATAATGGTTTACAAAAGATAGCATTCCCATGTCATTTTTCTTTTTCTAGAAAAAAGTAAGTAAGAGCTTTTTTTCCTTTTATCATGCACGTTGCAGAATGACAGATGTTTGTTGATGACCCTCACTTTCAGGATTTCCTTCTGGTAGCCAAGTTGGGAGGAAATGCCTCAAATCAAAAAGGGAAAGAAGACATTCTACTTTGGGATACAAGACATTCTACTGTATGTGATACTGTGTGTGCGTGTTCTAATGGGATAAAACATTGCCTCAGCTTGGATTATTTCTATCCTCAGGAAAGTGTATAAACATTTTTTTGGGGGAAAAAAAGCTAAAATGTTTACACAGCTGCTTCCTTTATTTTTTAAAATATACAAATAATATTTTTACTGCCTCATAGACATCATCATGCCATTGTAACTAGCGTGCTTTTGACTCCTGTAAACTCCTTAACTTTGTTTCCGCTTTTGGTAGCACTCTTTTGATATCATCTCCTTCTTCTCTTCTTCTTCTTTTTTTAAAAATTATTGTCATCTATGAATTTGTTTGACTTCAGGGTGCCTGAAAATTGACATGACATGAGAGTGATTGATGTCGTATTTGGTATCCTGTGTTGACGTTAAGTGGTATTAATTTCACATTTAGTATTCTGTATTGATAGCCTTGCAATCTTTTTGGCGGGGGTACCAATTATTTTACCTCAGTAAAATAAGTGGCTTTTATATATAAACTAAGACATGTAAAAAAGTAGAAGATTAATGTCCTTTACCTGTGACTCTGCAGCACCCAATAATCTGCTCCCTGGTTTTCAGTGTGACAGCGGCCGTTGTCGTGGAGAGTTGAACCGACCGCCGTGGTGGGAGAGGGCCCTTCTCCAGCTCCTCCAGAGGGAGCCTTCAGCTTCCATCACCTCTTCCGCCTGGCTGGCCGGCTGCGCTCTGGCTCACAACGTGCTCTGCTCTCCCTGGATTCCTTAGACTCCTATTTTTATATTAGATTCCACTTGGGTTGCCTGGCAGGGCAAAGGGCTTTCTTGAAGGTGACCGTCTCCTCAGCCTGTCTGATTTCAGCAGTCCGGGGCGAGGAGGGAAACGAGGCAGCAGGAACAGGGCTGTTGGAAACTGTGGTTTCAAACCATCAGCATTTTTTGAGATTGTGTAGAACTTATTACCAACCGTTGATTAGCAAAATACCTTTACAGTTTGTCCTTGGACAGATTTACTGAAAATCCATTTAGGCACTTTTCCCACATCAGTTAAGGCAAAAAAATAATTGTGTGCGTGTGCTAATTGACACGGTGAGCACCTTTGTTGCCCTGCATGTAGAATGATGAGGGTGCTTTCAGCAGAAGACTGGGCATTTGATGAGGAGGCAGCCCAGGTCATCTGAGCTTCTCACTTCAGCTGAGAGCTGGACTGTGTATCTAACAAAGTTAAAGGGCCTTCCCACTGTTTTGATCAGAAACTCACGTTTCCATGCTGAATACTTTGAAAACAAGATCTCTGTCAAGAAGAAAAGCTCAACATTGACTCTTCCTGAAGACTTATCTCTTTCCTCTGTTGGTGCAGTACTAAGTGTACACGTTAAAAGGAGCGTAGAAAAAGAGTGTGACTTTTCAGTTGTGTTTCTAACGCTTAAGTCCGTATATTTAAATATGTTGAAAGTAGTCAGAGATGTGAAGCTGATGGCTGTTCCAAAAATTTTAAACTTCGCTAAAACAAGATAAATTACCTAAGGTATTTCTGCTAGTAGCTGTTTTTTTCACCCCGCAGTTGCTAGACTTGAGAATGACCTTTTTATTTGATCTTTAAATATTAAATGTTTAGTAAATATAGCCTTAAAGTACATTTTTCCCCTTATTTTAAAAGATATTTTAATATTACACACACATACTTTTCCCCCCTGTGTACAACTTAAAATCTGATGAAAAAATATATATGTTTTACACTAGAAAAGAAATTATCAACGACTTTTAAAAGCCTAAACATTCAAGTCCCAGCTGTCGAAAACTGATCCTGGCCTGCTGCAGCTAATGCACTCTCCTTCAAGAGGCTGAACTCTGTCACACGTGACAGCTGACCCACTTACTCAAACCTTGTTAAAGGACCAGGTTCCATATGTAGGCCTCCAGATTCTCCCTCGAGGGCCTGCCATCACTGACTGGGGCTGCCAAAGCTGAATCTCTTCTACTTAATTTTTTACAGCTTTAGTGTAACTAATCAGTATTGGAGTAATGGTTAAAATGAACCTTTGGCAAAATTCTGCCACCTAGAGTAGCGTGTAGTAGTAATTAGAGTTCCATTTCAGAATGAAGATGCTATGAATTTGGTTATGGAGCCCCTTCAGCTGTGTAAGGAAGTTTTTGTTTTTTAATCAGTGGTTAATAAAGTTAAACTTTTATTGAAATAATCAGCTCGATAGCTTCCGTTCATAAGACACCACGATTTTTCTACCTTCTTGGTAACTTACTAGTATAGTAAATATTTCCAGGTACAGACTTTATGACCTAACTCATTTGTGATCCCCTCCATGGTGTGTGCGGGTATTTCAGAGGAGTTGGGTGTCTGTGTGGAAGCCATGCCAGGACTGTGGTTGGCATTTGTGTTCATTTGCTTTCAGATATATTTACTGGCTTTAGCACATTTTCTCTAAAAAGCGTGTGCCTTAGCCATGCGATTTAGTTATTGGAATTTATGCTGTTTTGCTTTTTTGTTTTTGTTGTGTAAGTTATCTGCCAAAGCCTTTGTTGAAAGACTGCAGGTCTTTGGTCTGTGGTCCCCGGACTGCTTTTCTGTGATTCATGCTACCACTGATTAATGGCAGGATTCAAAGAACAGCCACTAAGTTCACGACTGCCCCTTGTTGACTTTATGGGTCATGCTTGACGATCTTGGGAGAGGTGTTTCCCCGAGATAGGAATGGCCAGCATCCCTATGTGTTAGAAGAGGTTGTGGAACATGTATATATATATATATATATTTGTATATGCACATACGCACACACACTCTGGTGTTTGAAAGGGAAGGGAAACGGAAGTAGTCTTGGTTAATTCTTCAAAATGTGTATTATTTTTTTTACAAGTTATGTGATGTGATATAAGTAGGGGAAATCTTTGCTTGTCTACGTTTAAGAAGGAAAAGCTGTACAAAAGTAGGGGTCTGCAGTGATTTGATATGTGCGGGGGTTGTAACCATTTGACCCCATTTCTTTACGGACTAGTCATGTTAGATGTAGATCTGCATGCGGGGAGAACATTATCGTTAATGGAAAGGACGGCTGGGAGGTCATCAACTCCTCCAACCCTTGGCAGCACTTGACTTCAGGAAAGCAAGTACAGAATGAGAATTGTTTAAATATGAGCCTTCATGTCAAAATTAATATTACATGAATATTGAATTCTCTATTTACCTGAAAGCAACCTGTAAATTCTCTCTGCTGGGTGGATGATTACTGATTTCACTGCCGTCAGGCGTGAGACAGCGAGTATGGTAGAGCGTCAGAATGCTTGTGTACTGTCAGCATTTGGATTTGTGTTTTGAAGGATAGAAAGAACATGTTGCTTTATGAAGATGCCGAGAGAACTTGCTTTAGCAAGTTTAAATCTATTGATGCATAAGTAGGACATTTTAGTCCACGTATTTTAAATGATGTTTGGTTACTGTTTGTTTGAAAGCAACTGAATAAAAACATCTCCAGCTATCCAGATTTCAGTCTGTACAGATGACTAAGCATGTGGCAGATTTGAACATAAAGGTTCTAGTGAAAAGTAAAAAGTACAATAAAAATGTATTTGCTCCCTGATTTGAAAGTACAGAGTGTCTTCTGTGCCTTTTAGATGTGGGGAACTATGTTGTTGAAAACAATAGTAACCATGGTGAATCTACCTTACACAATAAGTGGAAAAGAAAGAGATGGGGGTGGGGAGTAGGAAGGAGTTGGTGAATGACAGTTCTCAGGGGACGGGGGAGGGTGAGCCAGGCAGCAGTCTTCAGAATTGTCTGCCGTATTACTTCAATCTTCTTCTCTCTGTAAGCATTGATTTTCTAAATTTAAAACACTATAATTTTGTTAATTCGCTTGTGTTGCACCTATTTACCTTTTGTTATTACAGATTAAAATGGTTCCACTATATGTTGATAAAACTTACTAACCTGGAATACTAATAATTCATAACATTGTGTGGAAGGAAATCAGAACATTCTAGCTACAGGCAATAATATGAGTACGGTAGCCAATGCTCACTTTTTATGGAGGAAGAAACCAAGGCTTAGATGTCGTGGCCCCTCAAGTCTCAAACTGAGCTGCCTCATTAGGGGCAGGTGCTCGCTTTCATCTGAACCCTATGCTGTTGACCAGTTAAACGTTAAAACCAGGTGTTTGAAAACCACCTTTTGAAGTTCAGGTATTTCCTGAAAATTATTACTTTTTTGTAAAATAGTAATGCTAGAAATTTATGAGAAACCTGAGTAGTGCAGCTTTTGATTTTCAAGTTTTTTGTTTTTTAGTTTTGTAAGGCATGAAGAAAGAGTTTTGATTGAAATTGTGATATTTGTGTCATGTGAATTTATAAAATCGTCTCTTCTTACTTAACACATTTGAACCAAATAATTTGACCTAGGTAAGTCAAGAATAGTTAGAAGGGCAAGGCGCCCACTTCAGATGACGGCTGAGTTTATGAGTTACAGCTTGAGTCACTGTTTAAAAGCCGGTGGTAAATGTGTTGAGGACTCGGCTGGGACAGGCTGTCCTCTCTGGATCGGCCCTGGTTCTGTAGGGCGGGCGGGAGCCTCACTTGGCTGCCTGCACCCGGCAGGCCCAAGAAGGGAGGCTTGTAAGGTGCTGAGCACTTGGATCCCTTCTGTTGAGTTGTCCTCATAGCACTCCACGGATGTGTATCGACAGTGGAGTTATTTGGGGTGCAAGATCAACAGGCTGTTGGTCAGAGGAGAAATGGGGTTTAGTGGAGGAGAAGCCATGACAAGTGTGAGTCACTCTCTAGCCCTACGTGGGAGGGCAGATCTCGAAGCCCAGAGGTCAGTTGGATCACAGAATGTGCTGCACACCCTCCCATTTAGAATAGGTCTTGGGGAATGCAGGAATCCTCCGTGTGTTTAGACCAACTTGAAGCAATCATCTGGGAAGAGCTCTAGAGATATACCTCGTGGATTTAGGTCTTCAGCTGCATTCCCATGAAGTCAATCCATCACATTTCTCCCATCCTCATCTTCGCCATCTTCTGGTTTTCACAGATAGGATAGAAAAATGCTGTTTTTCTGTCGCCATCCAGCTCTGGCTCTGCTACCACCAGATGGGTGTGAAGTGGTTATCAGGGCACAGACTGTCAGAAACACCCCCCGTCAAGACAGGTCTTAGCAGTTTAGCCAGATTTAAGCATTTTTGGTGGTGGGGTTATCTCTGCTCACCTAGAATAACAGCAAGTCGCTTTTAACCGTGTCATAGATGAGAAGATAATCAAATCTTCTTGCCCGGACTAGCTCTTCCCAGGAAGAGACGTGGCGTGGAGGGCTATCCAAGTTGAATGTCCGTCTTTGTAGATATGGAAGCCCCATGAAGGTGTGCTCATAGGCTAAGATCTAATGGAGTGTGTGTTGATGAAAGTCTTCTCCTGTTTCCCTTCTCCTGATTTGTCGTTTGTCACTTGGGAAGCTAGGATAAGAAAAGATGCCCTTGGTAACTGGCAAGTCTGCCTTTGTTATGTAAAGTCATGCGTTTTCCCTAACTGGCAGAAGATTATTTTCCTATCTAAAATTAAAATGAAGTTATGGAAGGGAAAAGGAAAGGAAATTTAAAAACAAACAGTAGTTTGTTTTCCCATGTAAGTTGGGTGCTGTATGTTTTAGCACATTCTCGTTATTATATTTGATTAGTTTAAAACCCATCTGTGAATAGCCTAAATAATTTAAGAGTTTCAGAAAGTTGTGGCATGTTTTTTTTGACCCTTTCCCACTCATAGCCAACATAATTTCATTTAAAAAAGATCAAAACAAACCAAAGTACCCTGTAACCAGCTCACATTCAGTTCCACTGAGACCAGAGAAGGGCTCGCCTTCTTCACTAGATGCCACCTTTTTACCTATGCGAGGACATTGCCCCAGCAAGTCCCTCTCTCTTCTGCATCGTTTCCCCTCCTTGTTGGATCATTCCCATTAACAGAAAGACATGCTATAATTTTTGTCTTAAAATAAATCTCTTGAGCGCATGTTCTTATCCAGCTAGAGCAAAACTTCTCGGAGTTGTATTCATTCACTGTCTTCAGTTCTTCTTTTCTCTTGATCCTTCTCAAATGCTTTTCCTCCCCATCTGCTTCAGAACCTCATCTTGTCAGGTGTCTGCTGACCTGCCTGGTGTCAGGTCCAGTGGTAGGCCCGCCGAACGTCATACAGCAGCAGTGTCTGCACAGTCGATCCTACTGTCTCCAGGGAGCACTTTCTGTGCTTGAGTCCTAGGACAACACAGAGCATGCTGCCAGCTTGCGGACTGTTCTCACTCCGTATTCTTGTGCTGGTTCTTTGTTTGTCCAACCTCTAACCCTTGGGATGTCCCCTTCTCTTTTCTATGTATATGCACTTGTGGAGTGATGGGATCCACCCTCATATCATGTTTCCATTATGGTTCCTAATTTTTGTCTACTGTTTGCATCTTCCCCCAGAGCATCTAGTTTCATACTTTATCCAGATACCTGCTTGACACTCTACTTGCATGTGAGGATTGACTCCTGCTTCCTTTTGTTCTTTCTGACCAGCAACACTGGCCTTCTTGATCTTGCTCCGACACAGAGCACACTCCCAGCTCAGGCCTTTGCATGTGCTGTTACCTCTGCCCGCCATGTTCTTCTCCCAGACAGCCATGTTCTTGTCTCCCCACTTCCTTAAGACTTTGCTCAAATAGCACCACGCTCAACCTGCTTTCTCTTGTTCACTTTTTCCGTAATGCTTATTTGACATGCTGTATATTTGTCTGTTATTAACTGTCTTTCATTCCAAGCATATGTGCTCTTTGAGGGCATCTACTTTTGTCCATTTTACTCACTGTTGTATTTCGTTCCTGTAGTAGTGCCTGATCCCTAGCGGGTGCTCAATTAACGTAAGTCAATGAACATATGAAAGACTGCATGCACACTGTTACCAGGATGACGATGTGGTTCACTTCCCTTGCGGGAACTGACAGTTGGAAAGAGCTGCCATCAATTTCTCCTTCGAGGCTTTGTTTTAGGTAACTAACGTCTTTGGGAGAGACAGTAGCACCTTGCTCTTAAAAGGAAATTTCCGTTGTGTGTCTTTTTCCTCTGCAGCTGTCTCTGAGCAAATGGCTCATCCCAGCGTCTTCTTGGACTGAGTCTCTCCTCCTCTGAACTTTACTTGGCTCTTCTTTCTTCCAGCTTGGCTTCTGTCCACCGGGCTTAGTTCTGCTTCCTGACCTCACAGAGCTTGCCCTTTTTATAGTGAAAAGCCTGTGGTGATGTCATTGGCTCAGCTGGTTTTAATCAGGTTTCTGACTGAGCACAGTTGAAGTGGGTGAGTGACTCTGCAAGTTATCTTTTTGGGGGCCAGCCTAGTTCTGACACAAAACAGTGAGTTACATACAGCACTGCCCGTTTAGCGTTTATCACATGCAAGTCCCAGGAATGCACCCCTTACTAAAGGCAATTCTAAGTGGTGTTGGCTGTCCATCCAGTGCAGCCTGGGCAGGTGTCTGATGCTGCTGGCCATCTGCTTCCTGGCTTTCCTTGCTCCCACCCCTCTGGCAGCTCATCAGGCATTTTTGTTGCTCTTCATTCTGCTCTCTCACTGTCCTCCTTTGGGCCTTTAGTTAAGTACCCCAGACTCATTTCCCACCTTGTTTGTACTCACCCCTCTGCTGCTCCTGGATCACATATGTTTTGGCCTTGCCATCTGTAAAATGAAATTAAATTGTGTGTTTTGTGGCCAAGGTTTATTCTTTTTTAAATTGACTTGAATTCTAGGTGCTCATCCTTACATTTGTCTTGGATTCCCTATAATAATTCGTATTTTGGCTTTAGAACCTTGAACAAACTTTTCTCAGTGAGAAGGTGATTGGCTTCAGCTTCTTTTATTGAAGAAGAGTGTTATGTTCTTAAGTCTGATAGAAGACGTTTTAATTACATTTTTTAGTTTGAAAAAATGCTTTATTGGGAAACCACTTGGTTTTCATCAAACAAACCCGTCATATTTTCAAAGAGCCTTGCATAGAATGTAGTGTGTATGAGGCACAGTGGCTGCCGAATTCTCGTAGTCAGAGCTCTGGAAGTGCCAGGAGGGGCTCGGTGTCAGCAGGGGTGGCTGTTCAGAGGCTGGTGGGGAATAGGGAAGTGGATGAGTAGAGGGAGGAGGTGCTTATGACCAGGCGATTTGACGATAAAAGTGCAACATGCAAAAACAAGGACTGCCTTCTGCAAGCCTGAAACTTAAATGCATATTGCTAGGCAAAAGAACAGCTTCTTCTGGGGGAAAGAAGCCAGTCTGAAAAGGTCCCGTGCTGTGTGTGCTGTGTGTGCCATCAACCAGTGAAAACCTCATGATTCCCAAGGGTTAAAGGGGAGCATGGGAGAGTAGGAGGGAAGAATAGGGGAAGCAGAGAGAAGTTTTAGGGCATTGAAACTGTTCTGTATGCTATTTAGTGGTGGATACATGACATTATGCAGTTGTCAAAACCCACGGAACTATACAACACAAAACGTGAACTGTAATCTTAGCTATGGACTTGAGTTAGTAGTTGTGGAACCATATTGCCTCAATTATAACGAATATGTCACAGTAACGCAAGGTGTTGATAACAGGGAGGCTGCGAGGGAGGCAGGAGACGCATGGAGACTCAGTACTTTCTGCTCAGTCTCCCTATAAATCAAAGTTGCTCTAAAAAATAGTCTGTTAATATGTGGAAAAAACGGGCAAGCTCATTTCCAAGTACATAGTGGATGTCTAATGAATACATGGTACATGAATGCAAGATGAGATGAATGAAGAAATGGACCGGGAGATAATGTATGTCAAAGAACCATATAAACAATAAAGTGCTTCATACATGTGAAGACAAAGAGTAAAGAAAAAGGAAAAAGTCTAATTGTGAAAAAAATTCAGTGAAAAAGGTTGAGCCGGCATAAGAGGAACTGAAATTTGAATTAAAGACTGAAACTATTTAAAAAGGTTAATCTTCAGAAAAAATAATTAGTGTAGATTCCTTTAAATAAAGATTGATACCTGTGCTTCCAGATTGTGTGTTAGAGACACCCTCAGGACTGAAATTACTGTTCATGCATTTGGTTGTGTTCTAGGGGTTACAGGCTCTAGGTTTCAGAGGGGGGCCTTCTCTGGAGGCATTTCTTGTTTCCTCTGTTCTTTAATGTGGTCAGGTTTCCATAACCTTACTATAAAACCTTGATAAGATGTAAATGTGACCTCTTTACATAACAAGCTTCCAGCAAAGAAGGTTGAAAGGCCATTAAAAGAAATAGATAGGTGGTATAGGTGGCATAATATTTTATAATTTTGAGTCTTTGGTCTAAGGAAGATTTATAGCTTCTTTTGTTAAGTTCTGGGTAGATTTTGGAATAACCTTGGCTTTTTAGTTTTATCTTCAGTAATATTAAGGGCAGATATGTTGAAGGTGTTTTCCTGTCTTTTTCGAGTAAGCCTCTTGTTGTATTTGGAAATAATTGTAGAAATAGGTTTGTAATGATTTCTCTTTGGTAGAAATGTATTCTTCCCAGCCTTATGTCTTTGCAGGGGTCTATGGGAATGTGGGTAGCGCAGGGTTGTAACATCTTGCGCATGTTTCTGCAGGATTTGACATGAAAGTAGATATAACTTTCTTTCTTTCTTTCTTTTTTAAAAAAAAGATTGGCCCTGAACTAACATCTGTTGCCAATCTTCTCTCTCTTGTTTTTTCCCTTATTCTCCACAAAGCCCCCAGTACATAGTTGTATATCCTACTCGTAGGTCCTTCTGGCTGTGCTCTGTGGGACACCGCCTCAGCATGGCCTGATGAGCAGTGCCATGTCCTCACCCAGGATCCGAACCAGCGAAACCCTGGGTCGCCAATGCAGAGCCCGTGAACTTACCCACTCGGCCACGGGGCCGGCCCCTGCTGTAACTTTCTGTGGGCTATTACAGAGAAGGAGAAGGTGCTGTAGGAGCAGAGGGAGGATGCTTCCCTGCGGCCCTGGGGAGTCAGGGAAGGTGTCCTACGAGAAGTGACACCTGAACGGACCTGAGGCAGTTAGCCAAACGAGGAGGTGCTAGGAGAGGAGGGGCGTACAGGTAAAGGAATAGCCTGTGCAGATGCTTAGAGTCAAGGCTGAGGAGAGTTTGAAGAACAGAAAGGTGTTCTTTGCAGCTGGAATATGTTGTTAAGTGAGAGGCTTATGAGGAAATAGTGAGGTTAAGGAGGAAATAGGGTCAGGTGAATGCCCTGCAGGCCATGTGAAGTCATTACCCTTTGGAACCCAATCATTATAAGCCATTCAGTTTTATTTTTGAACATCTTGTGATTAAGAAATACAAATTAGATATTAATGATTGATTTTTAAAGGCTTTAAATGCTATTGTTCACACATCTCATCTGATATAAATTGTCTTATTGCTCAAAACGGCTTGGAATATGATAAATCACCTGTTAGATTTGTGATAATCTGAATGAAACTTCACTTTAGTTTGATTAAAGTGTTAGTGAAGTGAAACATTAAATGAATTGTGTAGACTGGATTTGTGGGAAGGAGGGCTATCTTTAAAGGCAGAAAAACTCCCAAAGGTTTTACTAATGTGGAAAATGCATCAACTGTTCTTTTTATATAATGCATGACTTTCATGCCTTAATATAGTACAGAGAAGAAGAGTTTACAAGAAAGAAGAAAGAAGGCATATTTGTGAACTGTGGAAGAGTCTCATTTCCAAAGAAGAAATCAGGAAATCAGAAAGTAATGTTGGTTTAGTATTCATGCAGAATAAATTATGCCCTAAATTACCAATAGATCTTTGATCTGGTTAGTTGAAGTAAAATAATTGATGATTTTGGAAGTTGTAGCGAAATAATAGCTTGGACGCTCTTCAATATTAATTGAGTAAAGACTGTAGAACAGACTGAAACTTAAACCCATTTTCTCATGTCTGCTGTTCTCCTTTATCTACTTTGTACCATTTAGAGAGTTATTCTGCAGTTTGTTTATATAAAGCTTTTTCAGGTATCTTATTTACTCAAATAAAGTAAAAAAAATTTAGGTTATGGGGCTGGCCTGGTGGCATAGTGGTTCAGTTCGTGTGCTCCACTTTGGTGGCCTGGGATTTGCAGGTTTGTATCCCAGGAGCAGTGCTCATCAAGCCATGCTGTGGCAGCATCCCACATACAAAATAGAGGAAGATTGTCACAGATGTTAGCTCAAGGCCAATCTTCCTCACCAAAAAAAAAAAAAAAAAAAAAAAAATTATAATAGCCAACTTTCTGTTGCTTCTTGGTCCAGGATGTTTTCCTACCTCATCTTTTTTTCCTTGTAGCCTGCAGTGTTTACAAAGGTTTTGTCATTCCCGTGGAGGTGGTAGCATCCTTAGCCATTTCTGGAAGATGTCATCCATTCATTTCCTTCCTTCATTCTGACTCTAGAGGATTGATATATATTGAAGCTTAGTTTTGAAAAGAGGGAAGTAAAACTACTTACACTTGGGATTCAGTTTCATAAATGTGAGCTGTCTTAATAGAATAAGCAAATAATTTTAATTATTATTTTTCTCTATTAAAAATAGAATCTAGAGTGAAAAATATGTTCATTAATTCTTTAAATTAAGAGTAATAGAAACTCTTATGCAGGCGTTAGGAAGTTACAGAAAGTAATCTTAATTTAGAAAGTAACACATAGTTCGTATTTTCAAAATTATCACCTAATACATACTATGCTTAAATCTATTAATTAAGTCATCAATGGAAGGATCATAGTCAAGATGTATAAAATCCACCTTTGAACGAAGGCTGACCTTAAGGTCTGATGCTACCTTAAAGATCTAAAATCAGCCTGGAAGATGCTATTTTGGAGATGATCTGAAGCCATTTTAGTTTCTCTTCTGCTCCCTTCTCACTCTAGCTGTTAGCTTTTCATTCCTTCTGGGAACTGTTTGCTCATTGTGCACCCTTTCCACCAGCTCTTGCCCTAAGGGAATGTTTGAAAGTCTTTTGGTTACAAGGTGTTTCTCTGTAAATAAAATACATGTGGTGCTGTCAACACAGTTTGCTGGTAAGCGATTTGAAACATTCTACCCATGGAGAATGTTTAACAAACACTTACCCAGTCCTTACTCTACCAGGTGCTGTTTCAAGTACTTTACAAATGCCAGCTCATTTAGTCGTTGGAGGCGGACAGCGTGCAGGGGTTGGAGGCCAGAGAAATGAGTAGGGGTGGGGAATGGGACCAGGCTGCTCTGTCATCTTTGTTCTGCATTGGTTTCCTTTCTCTTGAAGTGTGAGAGAAGTGTCAGTACTAAAGAGAAGAAAGCTAATGGTCCACGATGGGGAAAACGTTTTTCTTGAATTAGGTTGTATTTAATAGATAAACGAATCCTAATATGGTTACCTTACTGTCGTATATGTTATCCTGTAGTTCTCGTATTGCAGGGTGAGGCAGTCCATCTCTGAAGCTACCCAGGCTTTGGTGCTTAACAGAACTGGGTTTAAATCTTGACTGCTACTTAGTTATAATTCTTATAATTACTTATAATTCTAGGTAAATGTCTTCAAATGTAAAGTGCAGTACTTCCTAAGGTAGTTCTGGTATTAAATGAGATAATGAACGTGGCAGACCAACTGTATTGAGGGCGTTCACTAAATGGTGTGTAGTGTTATTAAGTGCTATAACCATCGTGAGAGAACTAGAGGCCGTGTAGTGGAGAAGAGAAATCTAAAAACAGAGTTTCACTATTACCATATTGTCAACGAAGGACGGTGAGTGAGGCATCCCCAGGCAAGTGTCAAGATACCCAACCTAACTTGCAGGTGTGGGGAGTAGGGAGTCAGGGAAGTCTTTTTGAAGCAAGTTAGGCCTGATTACTAATAAAGAAAATGACATTATTCCCAATTATTAAGTGAATTAATAGTCATTACATCATTAATTTATTATTAGGAACAACTAAGATAATAGCAGTATATTTAAAATTTTTGTTTTAAAAAAGTAAATGTATCAGTGAGCAACATAGACATTAGTTTAGCAATAGCATTTTTGTTATTTGTGTTGCGTGAGTGTGTTTGATTTTTCCCACCACGCTTTTGGGCCATCTTGGCCCTTGTTTGTCTTCAGCTACATTTTGTCGTTCCACGGGGAGACGACTTTCCCTCTCAGTAAACAGCAGGAAGCTGTCCGTGTCTGGCGGTGCTGACTCACGCAGCCACAGGAAGGCAGGGGCTGCCTGACCCGGCCGGGCAGGGCGGCCCGAGCTGCAGAGCAGCACACAGGATGGCGAGTAAGCCACGGGGCAGAAGTCTTCCTTTTTATTTGCAGCATTTTTCTTTGTGTTTCGCTTTTGCCCCACTGACTTACCCGTGAGGAAACAGTTCCTGACACTTGCTGCTTCTCACATTCACGGTTGCTTTCTCCACTTAGAAGGTGAAAGGGGAATACCGTGTTTACACATAAAGTATCAACTTCCACTTCTGATTGGCGCTGTGTATGTGGGAAAATAGATAACTAACACTTACCAGTCATGCTTGGCACCAGTAAATTCTTATTTGTTGAGTGAAAGAAATAATTGTTGAATGGATTTAATTATATATTTGTAACAGTCTAGCTAAATGCATGAATTGTTAGAATTTGTCGCGAGTTTATTGTTGACTAAGGGCCGCTTTTTAATTACTGAGATTTAGAAACCATATGAAGTTCTACAAAGTGAAATCTGGGTGACTTGAAAAGGAGGATAGGGAGCACCAATAATCGGAGAGCAGTGTCTGTGTAACGGTAATTCTCTGAGGGCCCTGGAGGAGCACAGAGATAGGAAGCGGCAGGTGGATTTGCCAGTGGCCCTAATCCTGACAAAATCTCACGTATCTGCATACCCTTCAGGCCAGAAATTTCTCTTTTCTTTGTTTGACTTTTATAATATAATGCATATTATATTTTATAAGTTTAGTCACAAAGTAATTTATTTTAGATGGAAGTGTGACTTGATATAGGTAAAATGAGTAAGTTTTAATAGTTAATTTGATAGAACCACAGGTCTTGCCTGTTTTGGAAGCCAGTTGGCAGTCCATGTAATACATGGGTCTAGCAAAAAATTATTAGAATGATTTTCACACGTAGTTTATGGAACTATTCTTAAAAGTTCATAGAATCACACTAAATTTAATCTATTTTAGAGTATAAACTTACAAAAATCACTTTTAAGCCATGTTTTATTTGAATGCAAATGATAATGACACTGCTGACTGAAAATGGATCTTATCCAATCGTTAAAACTTAGGTAAGGAATCAGGGACTGGACCAGCCAGCCTATAAATTAAGAAATAAAAACCATTCAAGTTAAACAAATAGACTATCAAAGAAGTTGGACGGGTCCTTTTTGCCGGTATGCAGATATGCCATTTCTGGGAGATATACCTTAATATGAGCACTTAAATAGACCAAGAAAGTCCACTTGCAAACAGCTTTCGGCACCTCATCTCTTACAGCATAGTCCGTCTCGAGTAATGGTGAACAGTTGTCTTGTGTCTCTGGGCGTATGTGTGTGTGACATGCACACTCTGTGCAGCGAGCCTTGCCTTTGCACCACAGAGTTTGGAGGGAGCCTTGTTTGAATATCCTTACCTGGTGCTGGGGCTAGACTTTCCTGGAATCCACCTTTGTCAGTCGTTGCCTTGTGACAGAGCAATGGGTTGAGATACACGTTTACAACAATTTGGAAAGCTTTTACGTGTAAAATCTGTGTTTGGTTGTGTGGGTGTGCACGTGTGTGCACGGCCTGTGTTCTTCTTGGATCTCATAGATGCTTCCTTAAAAGGTACGGATGTTAGATAATAAAAATGCAATAAATTCAGCACCTTCTTTTTCATTTGGCCTCTTGAAAATTGTTGTATTTATGTGGTATTCCTCAAAGAACTTGATTGCAGCGTAGCGTCTCTGAAGCACGGGAACTGTATTTTCGTTACTGTCTCACATGTTATGTGCCTTTAAGCCTCTTTGTAGGAACTCCTAACATTTAATGAAATCCTCAGCAGCCAACTCTATGCCGTGGAGATTACCATGAGAAAAATGAAACTTCATGAGATGTTCCACGTACCAGGAGAAACTATGGCCACCTTTAGAGGCTGGCTAAGTAAAGGCCGTCTTTCTACTGATAGCACATCTCTGGAGGACTGCCATATTTGGACTCTTATCTTACAAATACTTGTGTGTTGTCTCCCCCTTGCTGGTCATGTTTCAGTGCTTAATTATGGCAGCGGTAACTTCGTGTGTGTCACAGCTGTAGAACAAAGTGGGTCGCACAGCACGCCTGCGCTTCAGCACCCCAACTTAGTGAGTGTGTTAAACCAAGAGGTTTTCTGGCTTATGGGGATATAACAGTTAAAAAAATATGTGTATATACAAAACTTCCTGCTTGTACAGAGCTTATATTCTTTTTTTTCTTTGGATTAGGTTATTAATTCTAAAGGTGGTCTGTTGAATGATGATTATTGAACACTGTTTGTATAACAGCACTTATGTGTATGAGAGGAGAAGGCAAAAGTGAATAGCATCTTGTCCTTGCCGTTGTGGTTGGGGATAACAATTCAGCATTGTTTATTTGAATCCTAGGATATAAATTAGAGAGAAGCAGATATAAAAAGATAGTTTGGGGCCATACTCTGCAAAGCCTTGAGTAACAGACCGAGAAGACTGCACATTTGGTTCACTTGTGAATGTGGGGCTGGGATGGAGGGCAGGCTCGTGGTGCGGTTGCTGGTGCGTTCTTCCAGAGGGTATAGGGTAAGTTATGGTCTAAATTTAAGTGAGGAGTGGTCAAATTTGTGTCTGGAAAGATTTTTTATAGCCTCTTGTAGGCAATGCATTGATAAAGGTGGATGGACCAGTTTGAGGGGATCACCATATTTTAGGTGGAAGTAAAAAGCACCGGAAGCAACATACTGGCACTGAGAGATATATTTGAGACAAGTAGTGGAAATATCACCTACGTGTATGAGAACTTAGTTACTGCATGCATAAAGTGACAGCACTGGACAGGTCTTGGATGACCCAACGTTGCTGACTTGCCGGCAGATAGAGTAGTGGGTGTGTGGAAAAACAGAGATGTGAGGAGTTGGGGGAAGGATTTAAGCAAAGTAAACCGGGGGCTGAGTGGGTGAGTGGGAAGTGAGGATTGGAGCAGGCTGGGGCCGTCTTCATTTTCAAGACACTCTCAGGGGACGGGAAGCAGTCACAAAGAGATTGTGTCGAGAGGGAGCAGGAGCAGGGAAAAGGATTTTTCTTTTTTTAGCATAGAGGAGACTTGAGAGTTTTTGCAGGAAGACAGAAAACAGCCAGTCCACAGGGAGAATCTGAAGATGTAAGAGAACTGGTCTGCATAGTTGATGAAACAATGGACTGGAGTAGACAAAGAGGCACTGTCACGACGGTGGGTGGAAGGTTCGCCTTGGCAAAGAGGAGGGATGCGTAAGCTCAGAGAATGGGGTGAAGGGAGAGGGCCTGGAGGAAGCAGAGGGATGTGGTGGTGGGGATGGCGCTGTGCTGTCTCACGGCAGCAGGGCTCGGTCTTCTCAGCAAAGGTTTGGAAGGCGGCATCCAGCATTGCTAAAAAGTAACAAGATGAAAAATGCTGACTAATTTGGTAGTGGTAGACATAATGAATGAATTTGGTGATTACCCTTCTATAATTTTTATAGCAGTTTTCTCCCGGGCTGAATGGATAATGTTTATGAACTTTGGGCAGCTAATAAAGAGCAGGAAGTCCCATGAGCCAACTCAGTTAAAAGAATCAAATGCCAAGATGGGGTTCATGCGTATGACATAGGAGCCACAGCATAATAATGTCCTTGGCGTTTTTCCGGTAGCTGCTTAAGGAAGACATCTTGAATACCCTCAAGTCTTGGACATTTGGTTTATAGGTATGTTCCTTACATGTGTGACTAATATGCTAATCCTCATGTGTCTCAGCTCATTAATACAAGGGATATGCTGTTGGGATATTACGGGATTTGAATCTTCTTTAGGTTTGTCTAGATGTGGGTGAGATGAAGTTGAAAGGTTACTGTCTTTAGTTCATGACGAATGACGTGATTGCAATGTTGTCTGTGTGGTCGACTGTCTAACTTGCAGGTCTTTGTAGTGGTGCTGACCTGGCTAGGCTGCTGTTCCAGATGAACATAGCTTTAATGTGTTTGACTTGGTTCCAGCCTTGGGGTCCCGTAGCACAGTGGGGTCAGATCGAGAGCCGAGAGATCAGAGTTCTCCTTGCATTGCTGAAGGCCCACTGATCAGTGTGTACCACCTGAAGAATGTAATCACTAAAGTGTGCGAGTTTTGCTGTCTTTTCTCAGATTTCTTCCACTGATGTGTAACTGTGTGCAGATATTTTTGCAGAAAATCATAATATCTCTTTCCCATTTGCCTTAGTTGAAAACAGACTAACGAGAATTTATACATTTTTTTCTTCTCGATATTGATTTTAATCCAGGCCATTTAGTGTGTCCTTGAAAAAGGGGAAATTATTTAAACCAAAAATGTTTAAAAAACCTTAAACGTTTCCTTATACAATTCTGGTTTTCCCTGCACACTGTCTGCAGACGTAGTCGGATTTCTCGTTCAACTTATCTTCAGTTTACCGTACTTTTGTTGTTCTCCATTAGCTTCTAAGTGAAATTAAAAGCATTTAATCTGCCTCTCCACTTTCCCACTCGTGGTGCTGACTCTCTTGGAGACTGAATCTTCCCGCATGTGGGAGGAGCCTCAGCCGCTGGCCCCGGAGCTGGGAGCTGCCCTGTGCCTTCCCTGTCCCTGTGTTGGGGCCTTTGTTCGTCTTGACTGCCCACTCCCACCTGGGTTCTCAAAATTCTTCTTTCTTTTTTTCTTCACAGCATACTTCTACTTTCAGAAAGTATTAGTCAATTATTTAATAAGAGATGAGGGTAAGATTTTAAAAGATTACTTGGAATCTGATTTTAGATGTTGTGTGGATACATCTGTTGGGCCAGTATTTCATGTAAAGGCAATTTTGAGACAGTTCAGTGGCTGAAGTGTGCCATTTGGAAGTAGTCTTGCATAATATTCCTTTGCTTAAAATCTTTTGGTGGTTTCCCTTATTTAGAGGACAAAGTCCATGCTCCCCCTGTGCTTGTCCCTGCTTGCTTCTCCACCAGGCCCACTGTTGCTTCAGAGTCTTGACACATGGTCTTACGTCTGCCTGGAACACACTTCCCCCCACTTCTTTGCCAGATTAGGTATCACCTGCTTGAGAAATTTTCCCTGAGGGGCTGGCCTGGTGGTGTAGTGGATAACTTCACATTCTCTGCTTTGGTGGCCTGGGTTTCCGGGTTTGCTGGTTCGGATCCTGGGCATGGATCTACACACTCCTCATGAAGCCACTCTGTGGCAGGGCCCCACATACTGAATAGAGGAAGATTGGTGCAGATGTTAGCTCAGGGACAATCTTCCTCACGAAAAAAAAAAAAGAAAGAAAAGAAAAGAAAGAAACCTGTCCTTAAATCCCCTCCTACTTTTCTCCTCCACGCTCAGAGTAGTGTGGGCTTCAGGCACTTCCATCATTAAACCGGAAGCAGACATCATAGCACAGTTTCTGTACTATCATTATTTGATTACTTGATTGTCTTTCTCGGTTATAGACACTTGGAGTACAGGAGCATTGTAATCCCAAGTATTAACACAGTGCCTAGACCCTGAATAAATATTGGTTGGAAGAAAATCTTTATTCACATTTATGGATAATTCATACATATTATATATTACGCTGACATATGAAAGACTTTTGATTTAATTGAAGTAGAATTTTATTCAACTTTTAAATGAACCATTAACCCATCCTATATCTAATGTATATTCTGTGCAGCGCATGAATTACCTACTAATCTTCTTTTTCTAACAGCCAGGCAACTGAGCTGCATTTCCCCAATTCCCGCCCTCAGTCTGAGGATGTGGGAGTCTGCACATCCATGTACACGCTCCTTCCTTCCTGGGTAACCCACGAAGCCCAGGGCGGGGGCAGGCCGTGCGGCTTCTGTCTGACCTGCACCGCAGCCCTGTGTGTGGTCTGAAAGGACAACCAGGGCGGCAGTCCGGTGCGGGGCACCTTGTGCTCCTTGAGCTTGTTGGAAGACAAGAGTTAGCTGGTCAGATTCCATAGAGGGGGAGGAAAACAGGAGTAATGAGCAGTTACTGAGCGTTTATGTCTGCTCTCCTTTCCGAAGGCCTGTCCTCCTACCTTTCTTCTGTGGACCGTGTTTGTGTTTGATACAAATAACCCCTGATTTAAAATTTTTTCCCTAGTTGAACTCAGGTTCAATTGGGAGACTTCAGTGGACTGTGCTCTGGATTCTCATCCTGTTGTCTCTGAGCCTGTCGGTGTTAGCCATTGTCTTCTTGTTAGTTGCAACTATGACTTTTCCTTGAGATTTTATTAGGTAATTCTTAGTTATAGGTTTTTAATTTTGTCCTTAACCTGTGGCTGGTGTAGACTGAGTTAATAACACCATGATTTTAAATGAGAGACAATAGATAGTCAATCAATTATATTAGTGAAACTAATTTTTATAATTTCTTAGTAACCATCACATAGCCAGGGCCAAATCTGAATTTAATAACTTCATTGAAAAAGTGTATTAACTTTATAATTCTAATTTTTTATACTTTTGATGCTATCTATAGATAATAAAAATATAGGAAGGTATGTGACCATTATTTTTATTTTCTTCCTTTTAGTTATGAGTGGCTTTACATATTTTGACAGAGTTCAAGGAAAGGAATGAGAGTATGGGGGCTGATGAAAGAAAGTACAGAGTTTTGTTAAAAGTAGGGTACATGAGAGGAGGTAAGAAGCTTTAAAAACAGTATGCAATTATCAGTTGTTATTCTATCTAAGGCACTTTGGTAAGAAAGTAGACTTTTTATAGTAGAAGTATAAAAGTATTCTCCTTTCTCGTTGCACGTATAGAGGTGATCTATCCCAGGCAGAAGTCGCCGTCAGGTCCTCCTTCCCTTTAGTGTGCTGTCACAAAGACTTTTGCAAAAATACAGTGGTGTTTTTTTTCCAGGTAGAACATGCAAACTGTGTTACTGTAGACACATTTATCTATGTCAATTTTGTTGATTTCTTCACCTCTGTTAATGTTTAAGTCCTTCTCTGTCCTATGAGCAGATGACCAAGCAAGTTTGTCAGCTAGTTCAGTTCCCTGCTTTTAGAATCAGGTTAAATGGGTCGCGTTTGGTCTGAGGCAGTGTTTGTATATCTGTTGTTAATCTTGGGTGATTTTTATTTGGCTTATCATTTTACTTTGGAATTTAACCACTCCTTACCTTTCATTAAGCTCCTCTCCCCAAATGTTGACAAAAACAGAGACAGAGCGTGAGTGAGCAAAAACTTACTGTTTATATTTATGTGTGTTTCCGTGATTCATGTTCAGTTATCCAGTCCCTCAATCACCATTCGTTAAAAAAACACTTCAGTCTTCTTTTTGCCTGTATCTGTATTTGTTAGAACATTCTTAGGGGTTCAGGCCAAATTAGTTAGAAAAGCTCTCGATGAAATGTTTTGAATCCCGTGAAGGAAGCAGACTCTGATACATTATGGCGGACAAATTGGAGACACAAGAAAAGAAGGTTCAGCAGAATGCTTGCGGAAAACAGTAGGAATGTAAATTTTTTGTTCCTCTCCTGAGTTGTCTTTCTTTTTATCATCGAGATCAGAGGTGAAGGCTACCTCTCAGCTGAGAGAGAATTATTTGGCCTTCAAAGAGATCTAAATAGTTTGCCTTAGTTTCCAACATGCAGGATTCAGTTGTTTTCACATAAAATCTGAGTTTTCTTAGCTGCCTCCTTTAATCAGGGCATGTCCTACCGGAACCTCACCTTGCCTCCTCCATCCCCTCCTCCCTCCTTATACACCTTCAGTTACTCTGCCTCCCTGGCTCTATATCTATTGGAGTCTGCGGCCCTCTGTTGGGTGATTCAGTAAGACATTTGTTTAATGATTATTTGAATTTGACAAACCATTGTGAGACGCTGAGGGTCACTGGTCTGCTGGCCTGTGCAACAGGGCACTGAGAATCTAGATTAACTCTGAGACCGAATGACAACGGTCACACAATACACTGAATTTTCCATGCATTTTGCGTTTTTCCAAATCCTAAATAGTAATTGCTTGCTGGTTTCCAAAAAGTAGTTCCTAAAGAAAATTCAAAAGGAAATTCTTTTTTTATCTTCATAGCTTCAGAAGTCATTTCAGTTTTTGTTTTAAAAGATTAAAAAACTCAATTCCTCTTGAAATTGAAAACTCCAAAAATTCCAATGTAATTGTGAACTAGAGTAACTTCTCACTTACCAAGCAAGTGCTGGGTCATTAAAAACAAAAAAAACCAGACAGAAACAGTACCTCCGTTACAGGAACTCATTATATGGAGAAATGATGTGAAAAAAAATTTATACTATATTTGATTTATTTGCTGTAAAGTAAATACTTTATGTGAAGGTATATTGATTTTTTTCCTGCCTGTTTCAAAGTCTCTTAGGGCAAAATTGCTCATGAGTCTGAGAGTCCAGACATTCAGATAATCTCGTGGGAAGACAGCCTTGGATGGAGGCTCTTCACAGTGGCTGTCGTGTCATCCCGATTAAAGCGTGTCTTCACCGTCTTCTGTCAGCTCACTGCCCTCATCTAATAATTTGGTAAAGTGAGAAGAGTGGTCAGAAGAAGATGGTTTGTAGAGCTTATCTAGATTTCTCTTCCACTTTTATAAAACCCTTGAATGGTACCTTAATGGGCACAATATACAGTGAAGCCAATGTCAGATGATAATGTAGTTAAATGGATTTTTTCTTGTTTGAACAAAGGAGCTGACAATTTAATTAATGGATCAGTGTTAGTCTGGAGAAATGCTTCTAGTGGTGAGCAGAGGGCTCTGACCTTTGTGTGCACTTGGAAGGGTTGGTATTTTGCCATTAGTCATGGCAAAAACAAAAAATTCTCAAGATGACATCAAAGTAGAAGTGTAAAGTTGACAGTGGAAAATAAGAACCCAGGATTTTAGAAAGCTCCCCTCCTTGAAGGTAAGAAACACATCTTATCTGTCTTATTATTTTTATTTTAAAAATATCTTTGATGCCTTTCATATTGCCCTCTCTGAAGGAAGCAGTCAGAAACATTTGTTTGTTGATTGAACCATTGAATGAGATGTAATGTGTATTTTGGAGTAACTGGGGCAATAATGACACTGATGCCTCGGCCCAAGTCTTAGAAATTCAGATGTAATTGATCTGGGTGGATCCTGGCTTTAGTGTTTTGTGTAAGCTCTTCAGATAATTTGAATGTTCAACTAGGGTTAAGGGCCACTGGACTAGTTATGTCTTGTGCAAGTCTAAGATTTTCTGACATGGAAGGAAGATTACATATTCCCACATCCTGCGCAATGACTACTGCTTAGTGATATATATGTGTCCCAAGTTTTTTCTTGATAAGATGATGAAAATGAAAATATCCCTAGGAATGTGTGGCATAAGTCTCCAGCTTAAATGTATATTCCCGAGGACACACGCACAACACACCTGGGGGTGCACATTGTGCGTCATAAGTGTGTTAACTTCATGTATGCTGTAGATGATGGAGGTGCCTTCTCAGCCTGGTTTCTCTCCAGCTGCTTGCTCCCCAGCATCCCTAATCCCTTCAGGCTCCTCTGAGCCCCACCGGCTGAGAGCATCCCAGGGCCGCTGGGCCAACTGGGGGCCTAGAGCTTAATGCAGATTTTCTTCTAAGCAAAGTAGCTGGCCCACTAACTAAGGGAGTGAGGTGGTCAGGTGGATAGTTCTAGCTAACATCAGCCTGATTTGCATTTTTCTAATTATTCTTAGAAAGCATTATGTATAGTTGAAAGCAGTATGCTGTAGTCCCAGGAAATTAAAGCTGTGACAGTCAGGAGACTTGCCTGATAGTCTCAGATGTTGGGGGCCACCTGACCTGGTGACTTTCAGCACAGAGTTTACCTGCCTTTGCCTCGTTTTCTTTTCTGTAAAATGAGAAGCTCAAATTAGTAATCACTAAGCTTCCTTCTAGCTCTTAAAATATAAACTGCTACTTTTGTTATTAGTTTAAAGAATAAGCATCCACTTGCAGCTAAACACTATTTCCCAACATAAGAAACAAATCCAGGGCTGGCCCCGTGGCCGAGTGGTTAAGTTCGCGCACTCCGCTGCAGGCGGCCCAGTGTTTCGTTAGTTCGAATCCTGGGCGCGGACATGGCACTGCTCATCAGACCACACTGAGGCAGCGTCCCACATGCCACAACTAGAAGAACCCACAACGAAGAATACACAACTATGTACCGGGGGGCTTTGGGGAGAAAAAGGAAAAAATAAAATCTTTAAAAAAAAAGAAACAAATCCAGATAAATATACCAGGCGGTGAGTGACGTTGACAGTGTGGGAGACTGTGCGTGTGTGGGGGCCTGGGGTATGTGGGAAAGCTCTGGACCTTCTCAGTTTTGCTGTGAAACTAAAATTGTTCTAAAAAATAAAATCTTAGAAAAATTGAAGGAAAAATTAAATAAAAATTAATGACTTCAACACTTGATGTAATTTCATACATACCCTTGATTTGGAGGAATTTTAATTTGAATGTGTCTTAGTGTTATGCATTACGACTGCACGAATCTAGAAATATTTTTATAATCTGGGTGAGGGTGAAGGCTGTGGGTGTATGTGTGTACTCTTGTTATTGACTTGACTTGAAGTATTTCTACAAAATATAGATAATATTTCCTTTGCCCATTTGCAGGGTAATTATTACTGAAATGGGGAAGGGATTGGAGGATGCCTCATTTCCTACTAAAGGAAAAAGAAAATTTAATATAAAAACTTTTGTTAAAAAGTCAGTCTTTTTATTCTGCTTTAGATCATGGTCAATATTTAACTCAATGAATAATTCTTAGAAAAATCTTTGAAATAATTTTTTGTTATTATACAACAAGGTTAATAACTTCCTTGCATATTTCATACTTTAATTCAATAGAAAGATATAAGAAGTTAGAGTAGATTGGTTTGAGTAATTCTGGGGAGAGTAAATATTAATGCTTGATTCTGTCTTTTAATGGGTTTTTGGGAAGGTTAACAACACATGTGACAAGTTTATTTTTATTTTTTATTTATTTATTTTTTTCATGAAAGATTAGCCCTGAGCTAACTGCTGCCAATCCTCCTCTCTTTGCTGAGGAAGGCTGGCCCTGAGCTAACATCCGTGCCCATCTTCCTCTACTTTATATGTGGGATGCCTGCCACAGCATGGCTTGCCAAGCGCTGCATGTCCCCACCCGGGATCCGAACCAGCGAACCCCAGGCCGCTGAAGCAGAACGTGCACACTTAACCGCTGTGCCACTCGGCCGGTCCCTAATTATTTTTAAAATGAGATCTTTAGAAGAATATATGAGAAAACTCATGGTGATTCTATAATTAATTTTGGAATTTGCAGAGCCCATAGTTAATTATGTATTTCTAAACTAACGTATAAATCTCTGGCTAATGCATTGCAGTGGGATCATTGATAGGCTTGCAGAAAATGAAATTTGGATTTTTTTTAAGTGAGAAGAATTGTACTACATCAGGAATTTATAAAGGATAGTGCATGCTTTTTTTCAGAATGATGTACTAAAAGCAATTACTATGTGATGTTTGCAAATTCTTTGGAAGAAAGGCCGTTTTTTGGGACATGCCTTTAAGAAGTCTAGAACAGTTATAAAAGTTGTGGAGGTATAATGTTACATTAAGATAGACAGAATATCTTGCTACAAATACTCAAGAGTAAAGAAAGTCATAATATGGCTTCAAATTTAAGAATTTCTTTCTGCAGCGCTTGACGCTGCATATGTGCATTGTTGCCTCCTTTTATGGAGTTTTCACAATTTTCTTTCACTGTGACTGAACATTGATCACATGAGACTTTTTCTTTGGTCTTGGAGGAGTGGCCCTCGACACACTGTAAGAGGGCCTTGAGTCTGCTACTTTGACCTGCTTTGATCTTGGGTCAGTAACTTAGGTTGCCAGACCTCAACTTCCTCGTCTCTAAGTTGGAGATGTTAATAGTACCTACTTCATATAGTTTTATGAAAATTAAGTAAAACAATATGTGTAAAGTGTTAAGCTAGAGACTGCTGTACAGTAAATAATCAGTAAAAGTTGGTGATAACGTCATTGCTATCTTGCCTGTGTGCTAAAAATCCTTTGTTCTTTTGCTCTTGGCTGGTGCTCTCTCTGCGAAAATGATGCCTCCAACCTTGTAAAAATTTTCTTCTTTTAAGATCTCAGTATTCCTGGGACAGTGAAAGTAATTAAGTGGTTTACTTAATGGGCCTTCCCTTCTAGCTTATTCTAGATAGGACTAATCAGAAAGTAGGTGACAGTGCTAATTAGAAACAGAAATTAACATCCTTTATGAGGATAATTTACCTGATGATAATAATTAAGGAGTGACTGTAGGACCACCAGAGGACTGCTTATGGAGTAATTTCTTTAGATGAACGGAAGTGGTTGCTCCCGAGGAAGAGGCAGAGAGTGGGCACTTGCAGTTACAGAGAGGGGAAGCCATGGTGTGTTGCTGGCATTCATTCTTTAGTTAATAATTGGGCTCATTGAGGTCACCTCTGATGGTTGAAACAGAATTTGCCTCTACTGGTGAAAGTCTATTTGAAAGTTCTTGGCTAAAAGTTTATTTAGATGACATACCTTTCATTCTAGAAGGATCTTCTGCTAGTCCTCTATGGACCAGAATAGTAGTAGGAAAGTAAAAGATTTCCTGGGAAGCCAGAGATGCTGTTTTGAGGAAAGAGTTTATTAGGTCAGTTGAATTTTGTATTAGACTTTGAATTCTCTTTTTTGGATTAGAAAGTGCTCTGTAAAACCAGAAAGGAAGCCAGCTTGCTAAGGAAGTTTTAAGTTACTACATTTCTAATACAACACACACACCGACACACACACCACAATTTCTTTGTCATTCAGAATTCTCTAAGTGAAATTTTAAATTAGAGACAGTATAGATCCCATGATGCCAAGGTCTTTATCAGAAGAGCAGTTTGGCACTTTTCTTGTCGGTAAGATTTGCCCTGGCTTCAGAAGCCTGTGCAGCTGAGGGTGAGTCATTACGAGAAACTGGCACCAAACACATTTTTACAATAATGCTTTCTAAACTGGTCATCTAGCTAAAACTGGCCAAGGCTGAAAACAGCCGTTTCTGCCTTGAAAGGAAAGAGTAATTAGTATTAAAATTGGTCAGGAAATTTCTTATGTTCTCTGCCTTGATAGCTCTTAGCTTTTTATTAGCACACACTCTGGAGACGTGTTGTGTGCATTAAGTCAAAGAGCTCGGGGATGCGAGGCTGGTGGGGTGGTAGCATGCACAGAGTGCACAGTCTCAGAGAAGGGAGCGCGTGCCAGGAGATTCACGTGCTTATTTCACTTTGCCAGGCTAGATCTGCTGCCCTGGTAAAATGTCAGCGTCTGTTAGGATAGGGTGGTTGTTTTTATCCAAGGAGTCTAAAATACCTTTCAGAGTTTATAAGTTGTTATGAATATAATGCTTTCAGTATAGCACTGTGAAATAACTCTGGTGTTATAATAATGTGCTTTATAATCCTAACCAGCTTACTTTTCTATCATGCCAAATACACTCAAATGAGTACAGTTATTAAGCTAGTACTCACATACCTCATTTTGAGCTCTCATGAAAGAAAATTCTTACCTAGTATAACAAAGCCTGTAGCTGTGAGGACGTGGTCCGCAGTGTGGGGACTGGTCTATGGGAGTGAAGAGGGATCAAAGTTGCTGGGATTTTTTGATCTCCCTGGTGATCCTGGTCAGGATGCATCCAGGCTCATTGTAGATGTTTGCTGAAGGAATGATTGCCTACAGGTCAACGGGGAGAGTAAGAAGGAAACCATGAAATGGAAACAAAATTGCTCAGCAGTAAGATTCATGACAGCGTGGGTTCATGACCCAAGTTCTGACTAGTTTCAAAGTTGAATTTATCTCAAGGACACGTGAGAGGAAAGAGTTGGCATGTAGGGTGGTGGAGAGTGGTGGCAGAAGAGGAGGACAGTACTTGTAGTGTTGTTTTCTTCAGAGTAAAGAGAAGGAAGTGCTCAGAGTAATAAAAATATTTAAATGTAAACTGAAGAAAACCTCTGGTTCCCTTTTTTGGTAGATGGGGAAACCCAGAGCAGAGATTAAAAGGTATAATCTGCTCTCCAGATGGATCAGCTGAAGTCTCAAAAACAGAAACCGGATCTTCCGACTCTGGGCATGTACTAGATGCTCCCATCAGCAGTATGAAGACCCGGGTGAAAATCCTCATTTGGAGTGGTGTGTTGGGTGTCTAGAATCAATGGTATGCTTGTCTGCTTTCTTCTCAGAGAGACTTAATTTCCCAGAGGTTTAATTTCTTTCAAGAAAGGAAACTGAAGACTTCATTGCCAAGCTTGAGAGAAGAGCCAAGTTTTCTCCTGTCTGAGTTTTATCAAAGGAGAGCTCGCCCTGATTTTGGGGGCAAGGGTGGAGGAGGAGGCCTGGAAACAGAGTCGGTGGAGAGCTGCGTTAGCTCAGTAGTAGGTAGAGAAGAAAAAGGGGAAGTTCAGAGGAAGCAACACTTCCCCGGGGAAAGGGAGATGAATGATTTTGTGTCAGAATCACACTTTTCCCGTCAAAGCAGAGGGATTTAGATGGTGTCTACTGCTTCCACGTGGGAAGTTAGTATCTGAAACAATGAGAGATTGGAGGGCACCTGGCTGGTCCCCGTGGGCAGGGCCCCCGCCCCCCCTGGGCCCTGCTCTTTCCTTTGCTCGCTGGTGGTTCGCGGTTCTTCAGAAAATTTGGGCAACTTGACTGTGGAGGTTTCATTAGCTACTATGGTCTGCAGTGTTTTTTCCACCAATCAGTTTATGAGAATTTAGTGTTTGTATGTCCGATTTACTGTTCTTGTTTGAAGCTGGGATCTTGTTTTTCCAGTTGATGGTGTATTGTTTTGAATGCTTCTCTACTACTGGGATCGTGCCTTCTTTTTAAAGAATTATCTGTTCATTTAGATTTTCCTTTGTTTTTACGGTAAATATTTATTGAATACCGATGGCCTGCAGGCCGTTTGGTATTCTTTCTTGCTTCTGGGCAAGGAGGACATAATATTAATAAATTTGTTTTGAACATTGTTTCATTTGTTTACATAGTTTTGAGAAGAATTATTTCTGGTCACTTGTGGGAAACAATGATAATACATGCTGAATTTTCTAGTTAGAAAATAGAGAAAAAGGTTGTAAATGTTCCGGGATACATTCTAAATACAAATAATGCATAATCAGTAAAGTTCTCAGACCAAAAATAAACAAATAAATGAAAGGTATGTTTATGGCTAATTATGAATCTTTTTACACAGCCGTTAGTATTGTCTGTCAGGAGTTATGTAACATTCTGTATGTTTCTAACTCTCTAACCTGGGGTGAAGGCAACTAACCAACCCGTTTATTTAATGATTTTTCCCTTTGGAACATTAATATGCTTATCTCTATTAAGCAGTTCTCCACCATGCATTTATGAAAGAATAAGAAAGACAACAAAAATAAAAGAATCAGAAGTAAATAATAACGTAGAAGTATCTTTAGTGCTCATTGCACAAATGTGGAAGCTGAATCTCAGAAAGGTTGAGCGACCTGTGGAAGGGCACACAGCAGGGCTAGCATGGGTCTGTAGTCAGAAGTATGTAGATTCCATTCTCACCCCTTCCCCACTTGAGTGACCCTGCGAAATTAATCTTTCACAGCTTCTCTTTCTTTAAGTGTGAAAAACATGGCAATGGCAAAATTTACTTTACAACATTAACGAGAGCACTAAACAAATCAATATACTGGAAAGTATCTGGTTCTTTATCTGGTATCAGTGCTTTCTTTCGTAGTAGGCACACGATAAATGCCAGTTTTTGTTTGCCCTCACTGTCTCTTGTCCTTTCTATGACTTAATCTGCTACCCTAGGGCACAACCCTACGATTACCATGCTCCTCATGGGACCAGACAATCCTGCTGGTGTACGTTTTCAACACACACAGCTGTTTGATAACAGGTCTGTTGACTCCGTCCATCATTAAAATTCTGCAGTCATCGTATCTCAGTTTAACTTCATCAGAGTTCCTACCAGTCATTTAAATGGAAATTTCTGTTGTGGCTATGGTTTATTTGATGTCAGTGAATACTAACAGTAGCGAATGGGCAGCCTTGCTGGCCAAATCTTTGCCTTTGGAGTTGGCCGGTGATCACAAGCGCTCCACTTTTACAGCACATTTAGTTACACTTCTAGCAGGTGGACATTTCAATTTTCTAGCCATGTTTAAGTGCTATTGTATAATTAGCAGCCTGTTGTAAATCAGCTAGCCAGTGGTGATTTGCCAGAATGAACAATAGCTGAGATTGTGCATTGCTGACTTTAGTATTATAATCTGAAAGATAACATCCTTTTTCCTGCTTGGTGTGAAATTCTTCTGACATTATATGATTTAGAAAAAGTTGACTCTATTGAGTCTGACTCTGGTTTGATACCAAAATAATACAGTATCCATATTGGGCTAGTAACAAATCTCTATTAAGAAGCCGCATGTGGGGGCGGGCCCCGTGGCCAGTGGTTAAGTCCCTGCAGTCCGCTTCGGCGGCCCAGGGTTTCGCTGGTTCGGATCCTGGGTGCGGACATGGTGCTGCTTATCAGGCCATGCTGAGGCGGCGTCCCACGTGGCATAGCTAGAAGGACTCACAGCTAAAATATACTAAATATAACTAAAATAATGTATGTACTGGGGAGATTTGGAGGAAAAGCAGGAAAAACAAAAAAAGAAGATTGGCAACAGCCATTAGCTCAGGTGCCAATCTTTAAAAAAAAAAAGGAGCCATACGTATTCTTTGTTACAATTTGTAATACATATTTTCAACAAAAGTCTTGATATAGCAACAGTGGTGAGTAGAAAATCAGTAGCAGTCCCCAGGTCAGAAAAGAATATACCTTGTTAGACTCTAGTATTGGTAATTCACCAATTACTTTAACCATTCAATGACCATAGTGTAGACAAAAGAGAGAGGAAAATGTTTAAAAGGATTCATTTTTAAAAAATGGGCAGGGGAAGAGAAAGTTAAACGAGAAGGTAGATTTGAGGATTATTTTATGATTTCCTTATAAAAAAGTAATATTAACACAATACCAGCAGTGATTACAGTAACAAGACATGCCTCTAATGTGTCAGGACACTTTGAACAGAGCATTTCAGTACAGGTGGCACCACACAGAGGTGTAAAATGTAAAAGAAGAGAGGAAATGAATCAACCTTCAGTTTAAATTTTTAAAATTTTGCTTTTTACCTTCATAGGGTTAACATTTAAATAATAGACTGCTTTTCTCATTGCAGAATTGTCACTTTTAGTTGATAGGAAGTTGTCAGAGTTGTTGTTTTATTGATTTAAAAATGAAATTGATAATTATAAAAATGATAAGTGTGATAAGATCCTGGAGAAGAGGGTCTGTGTATGGACTTGCTTTCTGTCCCCATCGTTGCTTTTCTAGGGCAGGCTTTGTATTTCGTAAGTGCCAGGTGAACTGTTTTGTCACACTGAAAAAGGTAATAACTAAAAAATAAGAAATATAATTTTCACTTAAAAACAGCTGATATAATATGGAGACCTTGTATTTTTGCCTCTTTAAAAATAACAGTGACGATAGAGAACCTCTGCTTTCTGATGAAATAGGAATCAGAACTATTTACTGAGTTGGCGAGAAGAGATGGAAAGAACTGTAGTGGTGTCAGGTTGGAAATTACATGTAAATGATGATTTTCCTTCCCCAAAGTGCCATATCTTTAAATTGTTGACATCCTTCCTCCACCTTTTTTTAATTTTATTTTTTACAGAGCAAGATGTTCTGCCTCATGTTTTATAAGCGTTAATAAACACAAATAGCTGGAGTTATTGGTTATTAAATATTGCAGTATGATGTGAGTTAGTTCTTATTTTCTGGAAGTGCCATGGACTCTGTTGAAGAAATGGATGTTTGACCAGAGGTGAAAAGGGGGGTGTCTTAGGTTTGCCGTGGGAGACACCTTACAGGGTAGCGCTCTGGACATGGCTGTGCGGTGGGTGAGGGCAGGGCGCTTGAGGGGCTGCGAGAGACAAGATCCCAAGTCCCAGCGATAGCTTTTTCCATTTCAGTGGTTTCAGATTTGTAAAAGTTGAAGGTTTCTGGCTCCTCAAAAAATGAAAGAAACATTTTTCCATAGAACTTTATGTTTTGATCCTGGGACACACGTTTTTCATTTTTATGGAATTGTGGAGTGGAAGGATTTGTTCATGCCCATGTTGCTCATTTTCTGTTAAGTATGAGGCTCTATGTTTTGCATGATGGAAATTACAAAGAGTAGTGGGACACAGGGTTTGTCTTCAAGGTGTAGTTTAGAGAGAGAAACAAGCTGAGGTCATTAAATGTTTGAGTGACTGAATGGCAAAATTTATAGACGATCATAGTGGCAATAGGAGCAAAACTTGCAAAGGGCAAGACTGAGTATTTAACATTTAGCCTAACTAGGAAACAGTCAATGCGTATTGATTTATCACATTAAATTTATGAAGTGAAGTTCATGGTCAAAGTCCATTTGGACAGGGTTCTGTCTGATCATTTTTGTGTGAGTGTCTGGTGAACACTTTTCCTGTTTTCTAGTGGTGAGGGCGTACCTTTCCTTTCAAATACAAATTATATTATTCAATCTTTATTTGTAGAGACTTTGCCAAGAACCATCAGCACTAACTCTTATAATAATTAACATTTAGGAGTTTGAAGTTATAGTACAATCATCAAAGCACTGACTCTTGCTTTTTAAAGATTTAAAATGCAAGACAGTTTTTTTTAATAGAGATTAAAATTATTTTCCCCCAGTTTATTTGCTGATCACAAGTATAGACCCAGTATACAAATTGCAATAATGAACTTAGCATTTATATCTGATAATTCTTTCTCTCCTTATTCGTGAAGGAGTTAATACATGCTAGGCTCTCTTGCTGCATGCAGAGACAAGAGAGACCCAGCCCCTGGCCTCTTGGTGTCAGTGCTTCAGGCAGATCTGTAAACCTGGAGGATAGTTTGCAAAATTGTAACTGGAAGAGCAAGCTCTCCTGGGAGCTGGAAGAGGTTGAGTCATACTGAGTAGGTCTGTTTGGATACGTACCTTTAAAGAATGATTTTTGATCTTATCTGCCATGGGTATGATACAATTCTAAAATGACTTGTTACTGTAGAAATTAAGTCTAATGGTTACAAATTGGAGGTGGGAGGGGCCAAGTGACTACAGAGATAAAGTGACTGCCTGCCTGTACTTTAAAATTTTCTAGGATATGTTCTTTGCCATATCCCACCAAGAAGACTGGAATTGATTGCTCTTTTTCTAAGGTGACTCCTGAGACAGAGATGCTGTCTTTTTCCCTCTTCCTTTCACATGGACATGCTGATATGATAGAAGACTGATCCGATCATTGGAAAGCCCAGAATAGTGTGAGTGTGGGCTCAGGGACTGAGGAAGTGCTGGAGCTCTTATGGAATCATACCATTATCATAATCCATCAAGTAATGTGTTAACTTAATCAGACAATCTGCAAACATGCAGTTTAAAGTCTACAGAGCAAATCAGGTTTTTGTTCAATAAATATTAATTGAACAGATGAACAGATTGGGACATTGGAATTTTTTTTTTTTTTTTGAGTAAGATTAGCCCTGAGCTAATATCCGCCGCCAATCCTCCTCTTTTTGCTGAGGAAGACTGGCCCTGAGCTAACATCCATGCCCATCTTCCTCTACTTTATATGTGGGATGCCTGCCACAGCATGGCCTGTCAAGTGGTGCCATGTGTGCACCTGGGATCTGAACTGGCGAACCCCGGGCCACTGAAGCGCAACATGTGTGTTTAACCACTGTGCCACCAGGCCAGTCCCAGGACATTGGAATTTTTTATTGGTAAAAGTGATGGGGAAATTTAAGAGACAGCTCTTTTTATAATTAGATAGGATGATGACCACAGGTGTTTGGGGTCATAGGAGATAATGCCAGGAAGGAGGAAATGTGTACACAAAAGAGATGAGAAAGTGCCAGGGAGATGTCCTATGATTGCTTGTGGTTCAAGTACTGGCAGTTATTCTCGTGTTTCTGAAAACCTTAAAGTTGTACTTAGAATCCTGTTTTAGGACTCAGGTATTCATCTAAGTATGACATGAAATATGATTTAGCAGATCTTTGAAATGCTAGCATCACTTTATAAGGCATGGGTTATACTGCTAATGCATACAATATAGCCCTCTCCCTTCCTTGCTGGAAATTAAAATTAGCAAATAGTCACCTTTTTATATCTGGGTCTTATTTGAATAAATGAATAAGGTACAGAGTTTTTTCTGGTATTTTTGTATATGGTTTTATAACTAATAATTGTATATGTGCCTTCTAGACATGGATAGACTAGAAATAGTCATTTAGAAATAGTAAATCAGCTAGATTATAGGAACTGGAAATGTACTTCTTTAAATTTCCTTTTAGTGTAGTATGAAGAACATAGATCCTAGAGTCAGTATTTCGTTTGAATCCTGGCTCTGCCACTTGTATGCTGGGTGACTCTGGGGGAAATTAATTATCTCCTCTGTGCTTCAGTTTCCACATCTGTAAAATGGAGATGATAATAGTGTTTCTCGTTCAGGTCAGGAGCAGCTTCATGGGCATGCAGCCAGTGACATTGCACATGGCCTGGCGCTAAGAATGTGGTCCTCTGCTTGGTGTTTAATGCTCTGTAGTCACATCTTGATGTTGTTCATGATTTTAACTGTGGGTTTATGTCTTGTAATGAAGTCAGATGGGACACTGAAGCGTGCACTGGGGGCTTGGAGCCTTGGCTCCCATGTAGTCCTGCCTGCTTCTGCCTCTCCACTTCTCTGGAGGGGTTCTGGGCTGCCTTTTCTCTTGCCTCCTCTTCCTGTCTTTGCCTACAGTGGGGCCTGGGTTTGGGGGAGCGGGGGACGGGAGTTGGAGCAGCTAGGGTGCATGTGATGAGTGTCAGGGACAGGAGAGGGTCTGGGCGCCTGTGAAGACTGCCTTCGCCCTGCGGATATCTTATGAGCAGTTGAGAGAGACCCCATAGAAAAGAGGAAAAAGCTTTTATCATGCAATTTTAACAAGGGACCCTGCATTTCCATTTTGCACTGGGCCCTGCAAATTACATAGCCCACTCTGGATAGGGTGTTGTGAGGCCTGAAGAACTTACAGATGTAAAGCACTAGAACCATGCCTGGCGCCCGGCAGCACTGCAGAAAGGTTGACTTACTAGCAGTCTAGCCTGTTATCTAGTTAATTTACAAGGCTAATTGTATGTATTATAATACCTTTATATAACGTAATCACTTTATGAAAAGAGGTCATCAGTATCATTTCCTTGTACATGTTGTCCTGAATATTTACTGCATTCAGATGGAAATAGATCATTTTTAAATACAGGGTAACCTTTAATTGGTCTTAAATATATGAGGTCTAGTAAGTATAACTGATTTCAATTTTGGATTTTTTAGTTCAATAACTGTAAAAATATTTACAAGATAGAGGTTATGTGATGGCGCAAAATTCCGCACTTTGTACTGCAACTGGATGCGAAGCCAGCTCGCTACCGAGACTTTTCTTCATTAATGCGCTTGATGCATTCTAGTAGCAAACGAAACAAATTCAGTATGAATAGTTCTTATGCTTTGTTGTTTTCCTTAAGTGTCTTCCCCTGGTATATATAATCTGTTTTCTGTATCTTTTTTTTAGTGTAGGTTTTTAGAAATACCTTTTTTTCTTGTCCAGAAAATATGTCTGGGGCACTATAGAAATGAATGTTTTTATTCAGGTTTTATTTAATAAAATGAAATTAAAACAGATTTCTATGTCATAGATAAGTTGTTACCCTTGAAGATGCTTGGGTATATGTATTTCACATTTTAGGAGAGCTCAAGGAGGATGGCTATTCTTGGCTTCAACAATGTCGTTGTCTTTCTTTAGTCTTTAAGTGATGCTCTGAGCCTGACTAGGTGTACAAAGAGCACATGGTGGAATGGTGCCACGTTAGCATTCGCCATCTGCGTCTCACATGTAATCCTGTAGGCTAACAGATAGTGTAGCAGGAATCTTATGTTTAGTGGTGTTGGTTAGAGAAGCTGTGCCATTTGGGATAATCATATTCCAGCATGAGTAACTTCATTAAATAAACATAAGCAGAAAACTTTTTTTTTTTTTGAGGAAGATTAGCCCTGAGCTAACATCCGCCACCAATCCTCCTCTTTTTGCTGAGGAAGACTGGCCCTGAGCTAACATCCATGCCCATCTTCCTCTACTTTATATGTGGGACGCCTACCACAGCATGGCGTGCCAAGCCATGCCATGTCCGCAGCTGGGCTCCGAACCAGGCAACCTCAGGCCACTGAAGCGCAATGTGCTCACAACCACTGCGCCACCGGGCCGGCCCCGCAAGAAAACTTTTCCTGATGAGCAGTCTCAGTATGTGGTTTTTGTCTTTTATCTTTCTATATGAAACTTTATTGTTTTTGATGGAAACTTTATATGAGACCAGGACTCTTAGAATATTTGACACTTGATTGAGTTTGACCAAGTGCTTGACAGATTACAAGGTGTCTTTGCCCTAACTGGTAGCAAGCATGTTTTTTTCAGGCTTAATGTAAGCTGAAATGAGAGGAAAGATGGATGTTGTTAAACAATGCTTCATTCTCACATATAATATGTAATACAACAATAGAGGTTTCTAAACAAATTTCTCTCCGAATTGGTCATGAGCAAACCCAGGTCATCCTGAGGCGACGATGGTGGGGAGGGGGTGGAGGCACTCTCAGTCCCTACCAGCTCAGTCAGGGCTGGTTTCCCAGGCCTGCAGGGGGTCCGCCTCCATCAGATGCCTTAGCAAGAGGCAAACCCCTGGAGCAGCCACAGTAACAGCCTCCCCATCCACTGTGTCACTTCACCCAGACGTTAAGTGTGGGCTTGACGGTAGAGAGAGGCTAATGTCAGAGCAACTGTCTGACAAATGAGAGAGAGAGATCGTTAAGAAGTGCTTCAAAGGAGGGAAAAAGTGACAGAAGGAGTTGAGCCTCTGAGCCAGGGTGCACATGTATAAAGAATAAGTTAATAATAACAATAACTTGCTTTGAGATTTCAGGTATCCATCAAACAGGGTTATACTTGGACCTATATGGAGCCAATATATGGTCTTCAGAGGGTCTTGGAACTCTGAAATTCTCTGCAGCATTTTTTGTATAGATGCACACAGCTAAAAACCATTACCATGGTGTTACCCATGTGAATAGAGAGATTTTCCCCAGACTCTTTCTCTCATCAGTTCCGTAGTGGTGTGTCTTAGTTTTCATTGGCTAGTTATTGACAACTGAGGAAAAAAAATTACATGTAAATCAAAAGATAAAGGTAAGGAATAATTATGTTTTAGTTGAGTGGATGTTTGTATTCCTTTAGTAATACTTTACAGTATTTATAACCGTACCAAAGTCTATATTCAGTCATACGACAGACAAACCAAGAAAAAGATTGTGTTTACTTTAATTCTTTTGAGAGCAAGGTAGAAAAACAAGAACAGGTTAAACTGGCCGTGGCCTGGTAATAGGGAGACTGGCTAAGGACGTGACGTTTGCAGTCAGACGTCTGGAGTTTGGGACGTGTAAGCTGACTCTTCAAAATTGGACGTGTAGGCAGTCTCCTTATCTCAGAACTGGGGATGATCATATTTACTCCTCGGAACCCATTTTGTGTTAAAAACATGGTTTCAGGAATGAGAAATGAGGACTATGGTTAGGCACTATGGGTATGTTCCTTTCTTGCAGGAGAATCTGGTTCTCGGTTTCTGCAGGGACACTGTTTACTCCTTTGGCCAAGGAGGTGGAGTATTGAGAGTCACTGTCCTGTGACTCTCATCGCCTCCACAGACACTACCCTTGGTATCTACGTGCAAGCTGGCTCATAGGAGAGATTAAGATCCTGCTCTGCTTTTGAGAATGGCAAAAGTTTCTTCCAGCTGGCTAAAATCTATGTCCACTTTATCTTTGAACTTCTTGGGAAAAGAAGAAGGAAGGGAGTTAGAATGTACTTTTATTGAATTGGCAATTGTTAGTGTACACCCTTAGTTCATCTGGGACTTGCACGTTGCTTTTAATCTCTACAACATTTTTGTTTTCTCTTATTCAGGAAGAGCATTAGAAAATCCCCATGGTTGGCAATTATAGGCCATTTAACAAATGGTCTGTGGTTCTGGAGAGTGAAATGTCAAGTGTTCTATATTCCAAAGCAATAGCCATTGTTGGAGCCAACTTAATTTCTGTCCTGTGTAACTTATGTAGATCTTTCCATTTACTTTCAGCAGCTGGGAATACTGTGTCACTCACATTTTCACACAGTAGAAAAATCTCTGTGATTGAATTTTGTGGTTAGCAAAACATAAGTAAAAATGTCTAAGGCCTTCCTTTATAGGTACCATATGTAATGAAAGAAATTTATCTATCTATCTTTGGGAGAACATAGAGAAAAAAATATATATGTATGTGTATATATTGTTATGCATTTCTTTTTCTCTGAGAAGTGAAACTATGAAGGATTTCCTGTCATTTTCTTCTCACTGTTCCACATTTGTCTGCATATAGATGTAATTTTATGATACTTTGAGGACTAAAAAAATCACTGCTAGTTCTTTCTCATAAGTTAATATTAATGTGTAGTAAAGAAGTTAAAGATAAGTAATATGAAAATTTTCTTTGGATTAAGTGGAAGTACAGTTTCTCATAAAATTGAAAGCATTCTTATAGGCTATAAAGATACCTTATTTGAAAGAGGGAACAACCTTTTTTTTTTCTTTTTAATCATTGTATTAACTTAATTGTTCAGGGAAAAGGACACTTGGTAATCACAACTGAGACATTTTACCTGACTGTTAAAAATTTTATTTCCCCTTAATACAGAGGTTAGCAGTCCATTGTATTTACAGAGAGAATTACACTTACTCAGTAACCCTATTAAAAATGTTGCAGTTGGGGAAAAAAATTAATCTCACGGAAAAAAAAGCAGAGGCTAATGAATAGAATGAAAAAGCTTTGTTAAAGTCATTTCAGATTAGTGAATTATGCTAACTTAATATGTAGGTGGCAGAGGATACAGGGTTTTTTGTGTGTGTGTGTGAGGAAGATTCACCCTGACCTCACATCCGTTACCAATCTTCCTCTTTTTTTGCTTGAAGAAGATTAGGCCTGAGCTAACATCTGTGCCAGTCCCACTCCACTTTGCACATGGGATGCCTCCACAGCATGGCTGATAAGTGGAGTAGGTCTACACCCAGGATCCGAACCTGTGAACCACAGGCCACTGAAGCAGAGTGCGTGGAATTTTAACCACTTGGCCGTGGGGCAGGCCCCTCAGAGGGTACAGTTTTGAATTCATGAAATTCACATAATTAGGATGAGTTTCAAAACTATATGTATTTTAAATTTTAAGCCACTAGCAAGTTAAGCAGAATATCATCTTGGTGAGTTGTACACAAAGGGACAAGAGACCTGGACTGTGGCAGCTGTTTCTCTGACAAGGATAGGACTTCCTGTGTGCTTCCCATCCTTTGTGTACCATCATAATACTCTATTCAGTTTAATTGTCACAGCAACAGACGAAATGCTCATTAATAGGCCCTTTATACAGACGAAGAAATTGAGGCCATGATACGGTAATGTGTGTGACATACACAGGGTTGGAGCCTGGCTTTGTATCCAGGTCTGTCTGACTCTTAATTCCAGGCCTTTTCACCACAGCACACTAACTGTGTCACCTTGGCCAAGGGGCATGATTTATTTAGAGGACAATTTCTTAAACTATAACGAGAGGATTTAGACTCTTCATATCAGAATTCTCATCGCCTCTCAAATTCTCACATTTTTTCTTTGTGTTTAAAATTGTGACTATAAAACATTGCAGAGGTTACATGTTAAATAATATATTCAGTAGCTATTACCTTGATACCCTCTGCAGCATTTCAGAGTCACCGTCCACAGTCGTCCAGACTCAAGTGGTAAAAGGCTATTCACTTGCACTTTAGCACTGAGAAAATTAGAGAAATGGTGATTTGTTATTTAACTGGTGAAAAATTAAGTAGGAAATTTGTTTATGTTTTGTATTATGTTATAAATATTTTGAGGGGACACTCTTCAAAATGTGATATAATATAAAAATATTAAACTTATTTCCACTGTGATAATTTAGCTTTGTCATATTAAAGCTGTGTTTGCTAATGCACCATACAACTAAACAGGAAGTTAATAATATAATGTCACTTTTGTCCTACACTAAAAATAAAGCAGATAACTAAATATTTAGAAGTCTGTCTGTATAAAATGAAATTAAAAGCTAATATCTGCTACAAGTTCTCTATCGTGTTCTTAAAACTCAGTTGGGTCTGATAACTGAAGTGAGTATATCAAGAACTTGGAATGTTAACATATTGCCCTCTCACGAGATAATAGATCCTTAACTTCTGTGCTGGCTCTTTTTTCCTATTTAACTTTGGTATTTCAATGAGGAGTGACTGCAGTAAAAAAAAAAAAAAGGAACACTGATTTCTCCTAAATGATAGCAAAGGCATTATTTTAATAATATTTTATATTATATAACATAAAATAAAAATGTAAAGCTAAATTTATTTGTCTTGGGGCGGCCCCATAGCCGAGTGGTTAAGTTCGCGTGCTCCGCTTTGGCGGCCCAGGGTTCGGATCCTGAGCACAGACATGGCACCGCTCATTAGGCCACGCTGAGGCGGCGTACCATATGCCGCAACTAGAAGGACCCACAACTAAAATACACAACTATGTACTGGGGGGATTTGGGGAGAAAAAAAAAAGCAGGAATAAATTTATTTGTCTTATTTTTGCTAACAGTATTAAAGTAACGTCAAAGATAGATAAAATGTCTATAAAAGAAGAAATTGAAATCATCTAACTTTGTAGTAATGCCTGCATTCATCTAAAATATATTAAAACTCAAAAAAGCAATAATTTATTTTTAAATTTTTGTCCTAAGTGTTACTCAATACTTAAGAATCTCTGACAGATGTCTTCAGAATATTTCAATTCAGGTTTTAATTACAAAGAGTAGCTATTAATGAGGGACCGACAGAAGAAAATGGGGGAATTTCACTAATTAGAAGTTTGACAGTTTTGTCAGTCTGTAGCCATTGGGCATCCAGATCTGCATCATTAGTTCCTTTGGAAAAAGGACAGATAATCCTAGAAATAGCAAAGGTTGTCTGTGGTAAGTCAGCATTGACTGAGTTGATCTTAGATGTCAGTCAGTCAGTGTAAGTGCTGATGACAAAACCTTTTCCCAGAGCAGTTGGATGTTCAGTGGAATTTGATAGGATGTTTACTATTTACTAAGAGCAATGATAAATATATACATTTAAATGTTTGAGTGATGAGAATTCTTCTTACATTTTGTGATATAGCAGCCTTTCTCTGAAGAACAGTGGTTTCCTTTTAATTCACTAACTACCATTTCTGTAGTACTAATTATGTTTTGCTTTGCATGCCTTAAATGCATCATCTCTAATTCTAACTAGAATAATACAAGGAAGGAATTCTAATGTGGAAACTGAATCGACACTTACGTCTGTCTGGCTCTAAATTCAAGTTCTCTTCACATTATAGTACCTTCCTGTGTCTTCCCCTGTAGTCTGAATGGTAAAGTATCATAGGATGTTATTGGTCATCTAGTCAAAATCTTCAGTTTTACATCTTTGGGAGGGCCAAAAGAGGTTCATGGACTTGCCAATAGCAAACAGATAGTGGCTAGATAAGAAATTTAGTTTTCTAATTCCTAATATTTGCTCTTTCAAAGCTCCTTTCCACTACCATTCAGGAGCACTTAATTATATATTTTTTTGGGACATTGCTTATATTATTCAACTATTTATGTGTGTGTGTGTGTGTGTATATATATATGTTATTTATTTTTTTCACTCTCATTTTATTGTAAGCTTCTATAAGGCAGCTGGGTTGGGAAAGAGATGAGTATAACGCACTTAAAGAAAGTGGGCTGCTACATCAGAGGTAAAAGAAGGTGATGGGAAATGGGTGCCATTGGTTCACAAGGACAGAGGAGGGAATTGAAAGCCAGGGAAGTGTTTGGAATTGATACATGATAATAGCATTTCCCAGATTGCTCTATTAATGCATGTTCTGGAGGAAAGAAGGGCACCTTGATCAAACAAGTATGGAATAAGTTAAAGTAAACTAATTTTTGCAACTCAAGACCAAAGAGATTTTAATAGGTTATTGTACATGGTGAGATTCCTGGAGGATGCTAGAGCAAGCAGAATATCTCAAACCTAGTCGGCTGTGGGTGCTTTTTTATTTTTCTTGTGACAAATACACTGGGAAATATTGTAATAGAAAGTAGATGCAGCCACTATAGACTTTAGAGGACGTGTTGAATTGTGTTTTAGGAAGCTCAGTTTCCTGCAGATCAACTAGGTGAATAGAGGAGTAAAGGGTGGATGCTCTTGAGACACTGCATGAGAGGGTTGAAGACAGCCTGTCTGGGGTGTAGCAGTGACTTTGGAGGGTAAGAGGTAAATTTAAGACTTTTTCAAGCAAACAAACAGCCTACAGGATATGGTAATGAATTGAATTAAATAAAATGACGGTGAAAGTGTATGGTATATAGTGATTGAATGCAGTTCTTGTCACTATTAGTGATAAAAAGGTGAAAATCAGAAACCAGTCCAAGGTGATCTATCAAGATTGCAGGCCTGGTGGCAGCACTGGTAAGACTGAGCTAGTGGTGAAGAGGAGCTGGTGCTAAGTGGCAGGAGAGGTGAGTCCACCACGAGGTGAGCAGTGCGGTTGGCTGGTGAGACGGGGCAGGTGCGCTCAGGGCGGAGGTGGCCCCATGCAGTCTGGGAGTCTTCTCTCTTGTGTAATCGGAGTGCATCTCTTTTTATCTTTGTGAAAGCCTTTATGGGAAACCATTTTTCAAAAATCCACTCCAACAGGTAGAGGAGAAACTACTCACCAATCTCATTAAATCTCAGGAGATTTCTTTGAAATACGTGCAGGCTGACAGTTACAATAGTCCAATTTCATAAGTAGAGTCAATTTTTCAACCTTTTCTTTTTTGTCAGTGATGTGTGTAAAATTATGACATAGCTTGGCAATGATTTTAAATAGTTTCCTTTAAAGTTGTTTGTTACAGAGCCACGTGTTTGGCATCTGACCTTTTACAGGCAGGTGCTGTGGTGCAGAATAGAGAGCTCTGACTTTCCTCTAGTTGGACTTGGAATTCTATGTTAGCTCATTCCATGCTTAACGAAACTGGATCATGTCTGGTACATCTTCAAGGAACTGCTACTAAAGTATTTTAAACCCTTTTAAAATATAGGAGGTGTGTGTCCCATCAAATAACGGGAGCTATTCAGTTTTGTTTTCCTGGGTAGCCTTCGTGTGTCCCTGTGTCTGTGGGCTGGTGGCCTCTCTCTTGTCTGCCTGAGGGCAGCATACTCTTCAATTGTGCTCCTAGTCAGTCCCCATTAGCGCTGTGGTGAGGAAATGATCTCTCGCTTCCTCTCACTCCATGACTTACTGAAGTGAGCGTGCTGTGTGTTAGGTGCTCTCAGCAGAATACTGCGCATGCTGACTTCTTTGTATGCTGTTTCTGGGTTGTTCAACTCACACATTGGAGAGGTTAATTATGCAGCCTCCCTGTTTCACTCTTCTCTCATTAACATTACAAAAATGATTAAGTACAAAAGTAGGAGATCCTGTAGAAGTGTGTAGCCTCTAACTTACTTTTGTGTCGTGGAGAGTAGACATTGTCTCGTGGAGAATAAAGATATTCATATTATCGGAGGTTGGTCCTGGGATGACTTTTCTACAGAAGGCATTTCAAGAAAGAAACTTCTGTATAGGAAGCATGTTTTAAAACAGCACATTGGAACTAAAAATCAGATAATTTAAAAGCAGAGTGACCGATGTATTCCTCTAAGGTTTCAAATGTTAGCAGTATTGGAAAATGTTGTTATCTTGCCTTTGGCATAGGGAAGCCAACATGTTACTCAGTAAGAGAGTAGGAGCCAACCATCATGACATAGAACAGTTGTGATCCTATAGAAAAATGTGATACTAAAACCTTCTATAGATCAAAACTATTCTGTCTCCTTTTGAATTCACTGTTATGTTTTCAGGAATTAAGAGTTTTGAACTGGAAAGTATATTAGCTATTTCTTCATCCAAGATTCAGTAAATGAGAAAAGTGAGGGTCGGAAAGATTAAATAACTACCCACGACCACACAGACACAAGGAAAGATCTGGGGTTTGATTCAGGATGTCTGACTCCTGGCCGAGGATGGTTAAGCATATACTGATTTTCATAGTTCCATCCTGTAGCTCAGTGTGCTATTCCTCAGCCTAGAGCTTATATAGGTGGTTGAGAACGGGTGATATTGCCCATATCCTTAGGTGTGTGAATAGAGCATATCTGGTCTGTGAAATGTGTGTGCACATTGGTGTGTATGTGCATATGTGTGGTGTCAGGGAGTCAAGTAGCTGCCTGAAACAGATTGATGGGGTGAGAGTTGGGCAGTTTTAGGAAGATGACCAGAAGGAAAAAACAGAAGAAGATTCTTCTAGTTTGTAGTTGTGAGGGCTAGGAGATAAGAGAACATGGTTTTGTTTGAAATGTTTTCCTCATTTTTGAACCACTCTTTATTTAGAGTCACTGCCATGGTCACCATCAGCCTTTCTGCTCACTTTAACCCTGTAATGATCTACTGTACGAGCTGGTGCCATGTTAGTGGGTGACGGAATACAGATAATTAAGTAAGTTTAATTCTGATAATGACACATACAGATAGCCTGGAAGTTGTGTGAATCCGTGATGTGAGAAATGGGTAGAGAATCCAGGTTTTATATTTTTTATTAAATTTATGTTTTTCTCACTGAAGCATCTCAAGCACATGGAATAATTAAATTTCATTTCATTTCATTTCTTTCTTTCTTTCCTTTTTTTTTTTCTGCTGTGGATGATTTGCCCTGAGCTAACATCTGAGCCAAGCTTCCTCTGTTTTTTAGTATGTGGGCCGCCAGCACAGCATGGTCGCTAACAGAGTGGTGTAGGTCAGCACCTGAGAACTGAACCTGGGCTGCTGAAGCAGAGCACGCTGAACTTAACCACTAGGCCACTGGGGCTGGCCCTAAACTTCATTTCTATTCTCTGGCACTTGTCTCCCCAGAATTTGACCCTTCCTGTTTCTCTTTAGAACTTTTTTATTCAACTAGTCACATACCAGTTTTCAAGTGGAGATAAGTGGTTTTTAAAAACTGTTTCCAGGCTATCTCACATAAGTATGTTTTGTGTCTTAGATTTTAAAGATAATTGATTGAGATTCTGTCTTTAATTGCTAGTCTATCCTCATTCGGTATCTAATATAATACTTATTGCAGTCAGTAGTAAATTGTTAGTGAACTAATGACTGTAAACGTTTATGTAATCTAGGTATTTCTAGTAATCTTTAAGAATTCCGCCTGTTTAAGCATTTTCACATCTATACAAAGCTCCTTAAGATACGCAGTTATGAGTATATGTGGGGCTTGGGGAAGGAGTATTTTGAAGGCAGAGAGAAGTGAAGCAGGAGGCCGTATAATCGATATGATGCTGTCAAGTTGGCTCCAGAATATGAAAAGATTATGACTGCGTAGCACAGATGACGATGATCCTGAACCGACTTTATCTGCAGATGCTGCTTTGGTCATTTGCTGTAACATTCTCAAGGTGCACTTACCAGTTTGCCACTGAGTGTTTGTGTTAATGAATTCGTTTTAGATTAAAAGCATCGTTGCTAGAGCTAGATTTTTTAGGTTTGAATTGAATCTTCGCCCTAAAAACTCTGAGATTTTGATAAATTATTTACTACTGTATTTTGGGTTGGGTAATTTTCTTCATCTATAGACAAAGATTAATAGATAGATTCTCTTAGTCAATTCTACCTCATGGAGTTGTCAGGTTAATATTTCTAAAGTCTTTCCAAAAGGGCCTGTCAAATAGTAAGCACTGGATCAGCATTGGCAATTATTACAGAAAACTAGAACATTACAGAATATGTCTGTTAATATAATGTTACATATTGGATTCATTTGGTCATTTGGTCTTAGGTTTTAAAAATTATTTTAAAATGTTCATTCTTTCGTTCAACAAATGTTTGTTGAGCAGCAGCTTTGTGTTGGGACAGTGGCGCTGATTCTGGCCGCAATGGCAGTGCCGCCCTCTATGTGTGTTGTGCTCTAGCATTACAGGGCCCTTCCACGTCTTACCTTATGTGGCTTTCCCATCCAAACTGTGAGGTAGCTAAGAAAATGATACTGCCAGTTTATAGATGAAGAACTTTTACATAGGGGTGCAAAGATTTGCCCCGTTACAGGAAGTAAAGCCTGGGCTGTTCTCTTTTCGCTCCGTCCCACCACCATCGCCTCACTGCAAGAGCCTTGCTTACACCCCACAGAGCTTACTGTGGCCTCTGCAAATTTATCTGTGGATCGCTCAGACCTCCTGCAGGTGTCCATATTGGTTTGTATTCTTCTAAGTTTGGGGCCCAGTAATTCCCTTAAGTTCCCTTAAATAATTCCCTTAAAACCCTTAAGTTTTTGAGTTTTTTTTTTAACTTTTAGAAAGATTTTCTAAATATTACCGAATTTTGCAGTTTTTAATAAATTGAAAATATCTGATTTATTCATAAAGCATTTTAATATTCCTGATGTTTCTTTTTATCCGTTTGTGTCTTTGACTTATCCAAATCCTAGTTTCCTTTTTATTTATTTATTTTTTGTTTGCGTAGCTGGCTTCCCAGCATTCCAGATTTAAATTCAAACACCAACGTGGTTATTTTCCCTTCACAGAAAGAAATCTGAATAAGGAGGGGAAGAAAGTAAAGCTGCCCATCAGACATGTAATGGGCCTCTCCAGTAGACCTGGTTGAATTGATTATTCTAGTCATTCACCTAGTGCAATAAAGCGTATGAGGCACTCGTCATTCACTTATAAATGTGTTCATTGTGAAGAGCCACATCGCATTAATTTCGTGTGGTTTGGTAAGAGCCAGTAGCTGCTGCTGAAGCTTGTGGTCCCCCTTGGTTGTGTGCAGTGATGTTCTCTGGAGAGAGGCGAGCTCTACTGTGTACATACACCTTAAAGGGCCAAAAGATTTTCAGAGCATTCACCATCTTCACTGTTGCTCTCATTCTGCTTCTGCTCTCACTCTGGAAATGCTTTCCTCTGCTGTCTTTCTGAACACAAGTATGTGTGGAACTGTAGAGTGAAGTGATGTGCAAACCTGTCGTTCCTGGGTTCCAGCAGCTACCCAAAATGCAGTTGCTGTGGCCTCCTTTTACCCTGCACCTTCCTAATCAAACTCTTCTAGAAGATTCCTTTTGCTTAAGATCCAGCTGATGTCAGTGTCCAGTTGGAGCCCACGACCACCACCACAGTGGAGCTACATTTCAACTGTTATTATAAGTCTAGAGAGCGGCATTTCGGCCTGGCTTGACATGTGTGTGGAGTCCCTGCTGTAACTGATTACCTAAAGAAGTAACGACTTTGAGGAGTCCGTTTTAGCCAGCGTTGGGCTCCCAGCTTCTTGGACTGAGTGTGTATTCTGTGTACAAGGCCCATGGCAGCCTTAGTGTGCCTTCATATTTTGTTCTTATAGTGTGATTGGAGAAGAGTTGAGAAAGCAGAGATGAATCATTAAAATGGCCATCCTTTTTAGCGTTTTTCCTACCCACTCGTGACTTGGTGTTTAACCATCACCCTCGTGTTTACTGTGTACTTGTTTTTGCTTGCTGCTGCTTGCTTCCGCTTGTGATGTCAAGGGTAGTTGAGAGGACGCATCCTCTCCTGGAGCTGGGTACAACTGTTTTCCTCCGTTTGTAGAGACAGAGTTTCAAATTCATTTATTTGCTTGTTGGTTTGTTTGCTTTAAAAATTAGACTATTGAGATTTTGACATTGCTGAGAAAGAGAAAGGGAGTAATAACAGTGACGACAAAAATGCTTCAGTGCTTCAAGGAGTAAGATTAAACAAGATGCTTCAATCTTGTTGGAAAGTAAAATTCAGTGAGACCATGACTTTTTAAGAAAATTATTTTCTTCTGACAAGAGTGAGATATTTAATTTGCATATAAGGTACAAAGGAGGACAGAACAATCTAAGTTATGTATGCCACCTCTTGTTGTTATTGGCAGAAATAAACTTTTGTTTGAAGTTTGCTTATGAGATTCAGTAACTGCTCACAATCTGTTTTCTGACCTTCGTTAAACTTTCTTTGATTAACCGTGTTTGTAGATAGAAGACGTTAATTTAAGTGAAGGCGATAGGTGTGTATGTTTCAGTTATACTAAAGAGTCCTGGCAAACAGGAGGATGGTTACATTAGTTTTTTCATCCTGAAGATAATTATGAGTCATCAAAGTGCCAGTAAAGCAATAATTGTGTAAGACATTCAAAACATTTTAGGTCAAAATATGTATTACATTGACTACCATCAATATATATTCTTAATCTAGGCTTTCCTAATACCGTGTGTTAGCATCTGTAACAATCACAAGTTTGTTTTCGTTTGTGTAGTTTTTGAATAATGTCTCTTCCCTATCAGACATCGGCTTCTTGAAAGAACAGAGCGTTGTCTGCTTTTGTTCAGCATGGTGTCCCCAGTGCCTGGATCAAAGTCGGGTTCTTAGTGGGCAGCTGTAGTAGACGCCGTGGTGCCCTGCCCAGAGCCCCGGCCAGGGCTCCCCTTCACAGTCAAGGCCCTCCCCTGCCCGTTTCCAGGAGGGCAGGTTGCTGACTGCTCATGACTGCACCACTCAGGGCTGTACCACTTCCCTGGTCATTGCAGACTGCAAAGGCCCAGTCCCCTTGCCTCCTCCATTTGGGACAACCCTGAAGGGCCATCCAAGCCCCAGAGCTCACCACAGGGTTGGCTCACACCTCTGCTGCAGCTGCTGCACAGTTCAGCTTGGCTCAGGTCAACAAGGTTGCTTTCACTTCTCCCAGTGCTCAGCTCTTTCCCACTCAGGCTCTTGTACTTGCTGTGTTCTGTGCCTCAAATGTGCTTCCTTCTGCTTTTCACAGACTAAATTTTTCTTGTCCTTCCAATCTTGAGTGAAATGTCACTTCCTCAGTGGAGCCTGTCCAGACCCTACTAGTGAAAATAGGTTTCTGCTTTGACCTCTTTGTTCCCATTTTCCTCATAGCATTTGCCATAATTTGTGATTATTTTATTTGTTCCTTTGGTTACTGTTGTCTGGGTCCTCCACAATACCACTAACTCCGTGAGGATAAGGCCTGATGTCTCTCTTACTCCCTTTGTTTTTTCAGAGCTGGCCCAGTGCCTGGCAGAGTGATGTTGTGTGTCATGTGAATGAACCATCAGCTGTGGTACTGCAATGGTCTTGCTAGTCAAGCCACAGTGAATTTGACTTTTCACTCGCTCTCCTTTTTTAGATCCTTTGAAGGGAGAACATAGATTTAAATGGAAATACAGAAAAAATTGTTGATTTTATTGGAAAGTCATGTGGGCCCTGCACAATGCAAAGGGTGAGTTACTGTTAAAAGAGTTAATATTTGTTTTAGTTAAGGATTTATGTATTACCTTCTGTAACGTCAGTGGAGAAAGCGTCTGTCTAAAGATGAGGTAAAACAATTTTAGACAAGATGGCTGTAAAATTATTATACTGTGTTGTTTTGGGGTAAGTATTAGATATATGAGAAATTGCTACCCAAGAAAATGATTCCTTCAACTAGTTGTTCAAGTTCTAAAGTGTTTGCCATTTACGATTATTCTAAAAGGCAAGATCTCAGTGGCCGTAATATGGTATATATTAATTCAGTGTATTTCCTGAGCACCTTCTGTGTGCCTAGGCACTTCTGTAGGCTTTAGGGAAGTGGCAGAGAAACTCGAGCAACCCCTGCCCTCCTGAAGCTTGTAGTCTGGTGAGGGGAGAATGTTTCAGCTGGCAGTCATTTACCATTGCACAGGAGTTTACCTTCATGTAGTGCTGGCCCTAATGCAAGAGCACACATCAGTGTCCTTGTTATGTGTGTGGCGCATTCTGATATTGTTTATGTACTTAGGAATCTGGTAACCCTTTCAAAACTCTGAAGTGACAGATTGAAGCTGATTGAGAATGATCAACCTCAGTAAGGTTCTTTGAGCCCTAAATGAGATGCCTTTAAAAGCCATTTTCATTTAAATTTTCTTCTAAGGCAATTCAGCTCCACACAAGTGAATTAGACTCAGCTTGTTGTAAAAAGGGTTTAGTTTCTTAAATTGTATAAATTATGTATAATTTAGGCAGTTAAAATTCAGGTATATCATTTTTTTAAAAAAGTTTTATTATTTTGAAGTAATATCTCAGGCAATATCTTTCATGCTTTAATAGTTTAAATATTAAAAAGCCCACTATCCCTATATTTAATTCACTGGTAATAGACGAGTGATTGAAAAGTTTGCTATCAGAAAGCCTGTTTGCCGGAATGATTCCTGAGTAACTCTTTTGAAGGCTTTACGTTTCTTTGCTTCTTTAATAATTTCAGAATAATATTCAAACTCTGTGAGTTTGTGACTAGAAAACAAGCCAGAGGAGAATTTGTTTTTCAGGCAAAAATTTATGACTAGTAACAGGTGATCATGCCACTCTAGTATTTCTCTCTGTACATTTTTCACTTTGAACATGTCAATTTCTCACTGCCTTAACTCATGTAAAATGGACAGGCTTTCTATTACTTTTAATCATTTACCAAGCATTTTAGTACCACTTTGTGATACAAAAAATAAGAATTCGTTAATGGGTACTTTACATAATCTAAATCTTTACATAATCTAAAGCATTTAATAAAAAAGGAAAATTCCTAGATTAGGCTTCACAGAGTTTTCATTTAAGTTAAATACTTAATAGTTTAGTTCATTTTATTTATTTTTCTTGACTTTTAAACTCACACATAAAGGCCAATTAATTTGATATAACAGAAAGTAAAAAGTAAATATTGTAGGCTAAATTCCCTAATTTACAGAGTAGATATTCAAAAGCCTTGTAGGGTTTATTTACATTTTCCTTAAACTGTACAAACAAAACAAGCATTATTGTGAACTGTTATAAACAATCAAATGGCTGGGGCCAGCCCTGTGGCCAAGTGGTTAAGTTCACCAGCTCCGCTTCGGCGGCCTGGGGTTTTGCCAGTTTGGATCCTAGGCACGGACATGGCACCACTCATCAGGCCATACTGAGGCGGCATCGCACATGCCACAACTAGAAGGACCCACAACTAAAATATACAACTATGTACTGGGGGGCTTTGGGGAGAAGGAAAAAAGTCAGATTGCTAAAAGCATCTCTTTAAAATGTTTATGATTTGCTTTTAGTTCACTGCTGTATAAAGAGAAACTGAAGATCTGTTTCAGCTTGTGTCGCAGAGACCAGCTGGTGCCAGTGCGCCCAAGACTTCTCTGGTTTTAGCCCTGGAAGACCTGACTCGAGCGAACTTCCTCCTTGGTTCCGGGCAAACCAGGGTGGTTGGCTACCCAGATACAAAGTTGAAAATCTTTCTACCTGCGCACTGTTCCGTTCGTGTTTCTAGATAGCCATTCTTTATGTCTGTATATTTTAAAATTCTTTCTAACATAAACTTTTACAGATTCATTTATACTTTAAATGTAGTGTCTTCTTCAAGTTTATTTGGAAGGTGGCCTCTCCTTTGAAAGTAGGTACAGATTTTATAAAAAAAACAAAGTAAAATTTTTATAGTTCACATTTAGATAATTTATGTTGGGAGAGGGCAGTCTAATGTGTGAAAATGACAAATAAATAAATAAGAAACAAGAAAATGAGAGAGAAAGAGGCAGTAATGAACTGAAAAATTGTATTGTGGTGTTCTGTGCTGGTGACATTGCGTGAAAGTGGGATATCAATTTAGTGTATTAAAGTCATTTAAATGAATATGAAGAGAACAGCCTGATTTTATTTCATTGGTAGGTTTAGTTACTTAAACAGTATTTTAATAAGCTGTAGATGTGTATGTATTCTTCATTTATTACTGAGAATTTCTTTTCTGTTGGAATACCAGAATGTATGCTGTTAAAAACGGAATTACGTCAGTTTTTAAAATTGGCATTTTCAGAATAAATGAATAACAAATACTAGTATTTTTTATTTAAGGTCATGAAATAATGTAAAACTCAAGAATGTTGGGAAGAAGGTTTTATATAGAAGTTGGAAGGCAGTGGGATGTTCCTTTTTCTATGAAGCAGTTCTCTGGTATGACCAGTAAGCAATTGAAAGGAAAGCATGTAAAATTCACCTTATAAATATTTGATCTACATGTGGTCAGTCATAAGATATTGAGACCCAAAACTGACTCATGTATGAAGCAATTAGAGCTGATCCGAAGGTCTTACAGACTCCCAACGAGAGATCAAGCATTTATGGCTACTGCATGTGCACTTGGTTATTTTATTTTACTCTTAATATTGTCACTTTGAAATAGCTACACTTTTTTTTAAGAAAAAGAAAATGCCAGTCCTACTCAGTGGCCAAAAATTATATTTGAAATCCTGGCAGGCTATATGAAAATGTGTGCCATTGGTCCCTGGAGGAACCAAGTGGCTCAGTGAGCACAATTCATCATACTACTGGAAAAAATAACTCAGCATGCCTGCCCTGCTCGTGGCGAGTCAGTGGCATCGTGTTCATAGACAGACAGCACTTTTTTCTTTTTAGGAATTACCCTCTCTACCCTGAGCCAAAGCACGTGGCAGTAAGATTAAATTAGGTATCAGTGTTCCATAGAGCAAAGGCTGATATGTTTGTCTGAAATTAGTAGTTTACTGGAAAATGTTGAGTAAGGTTTACCTTACGTGCTGAGGTGATGACAGAAGCCAGTCTGATATGGCTCCTAACCTTGGGGAGTTTTCATCTTGCAGAAAATATGAATATACTGAAGTGTAATGTTTTTAGCATGGAATGCTGAGTGAGTTACAGGTAGCGTGAAAAGGCTGTTCAGAGGAGGGAATGAGTACTCCTGGTTGGGAGGGCTGCTTTTATTTATTCAACAGTGTAATTACTACTATGTTCTTGTAGGAATTTTTAACAAGGAGATTTAATTTTAGCTCTGATTGATCCAATAATCCATCAAAAATTTGTTGAACACTAGAATAAATGAGATATTTAAGAGAATAAAGAGATGACTAACACAGTTTAGATTTTTAATTAAGTCATGGTCCAATGGAACGAAATAGATGTATAACAAATATTTATGGCAAAATATGATGAATATTATCCTGTAAAGGATATAATTTCTTGCTTATGGCAGGTTATATATGTGCTTTAAATATCTTTATTTCTTTTTGGTCAGTCTCAAACACCAGATTTAGTTCAAATTGGGAAATGTTCACCACATCATCTAATACTAAAACTAATCTTTATGTGTCAAACCAATAAGCCAAATCACACTTAACTTCTGGTAAGAAAAAGTATGACTCCATTTTTCAGTTTAAATGAACTGTGCCTCCTTCCCCAAGCATCTCATTTCGATTTCTAATTCTGAGTTAGACGGACTGACAGATAAACAGTCCAACCTACAGGTGGAGAAAGGCGTGGAGTCTGGCCATGAGTTAATGGCTGGATGAACTGAGATTCTGCCTTCTAGTCTTATGGGACTGGTCGTCCAGACTAGAGCTCCAAGTGGTCTCCAGTTGCTGGGTGCTCTGGAGGTTTTTAGCCCTGGGCAATGCGTCATTGTAAGCTTTGTAAAGTGGAGAAGAACATTTGTGAAAGAAAAGGTGTGTGGGGGGGAAAGAAGAACCGGAGTGTTCTTAAGGAGATAGTTTTAAGATGGAGGAGATTTTGGAATTAAAGATCTGGAAATTGATTCTCATAAAATTGTCCATCCCCATGTGTACCCTGGAATGACTTTATGTTTTGAAAATGCTTCAGACAGATTATGAAGTGTGAGTAGGACTTTCCTAGCTGAGCAAGGTGGGAAGGGAGACAGTTCATAGAAAGGAATAGTTTATATAGTGCATAAAAGTGCATGCAGTGCTTATGGAAAGTCGAGATCGTCATCGTGACTTCAGGGTAGAGTTATGTTGTGGGAGTGGTGGAAGGTGAGGCTGGAGAGCTGCTGGGTTCCATTGTGGCAAGCTTTGCGCGCTGTTCATGTCTGATTTAGCTTTTCTGGATGTGGGCAGAGGGACGCAGGGGCCTTTGAGCTGGACAGTGCTATTACACGTAGGAGGATGGGGCAGGGGTTAGGAGAGGAGGCGGGAAGCAGCCAGCCAGTTGGGAGGTGCCATCCATTCTAAAATGAACGTTTTTCCCCCCCACATGTCTCTCAAATTGGGGTGCATCTTATAATTGATGGAAGTAATAAATTGTATTCTTTTTTCTTTCTTAGACGTAAAATGATGATATATTTTAAAGTCAGTGAAAACTGTAATTCAGGTAGAGGCAATGTTGGTAAAAGTAGGACCTCCACTTAATTTCTAGGATTGATATTGCTAGGCCACTGGCTGAGCATATTTAAAATTTTGCATTAAATGCTGTGTGCAGAATTAGCTATTTCCTTACACCCTTAGCAGCACTGGATGCTATTTATTTGTTGCCGGTCTGATGGGCAAAAAAAAAAAAAAAGAAATCTCATTTTAAATTTTATTTTAATAATAATGAAAAAAGTGGGACCTGCAAGTGGGGATAAATTTCTGGAGAAGAAAAATCTGACTGCTATAGTAAATTTGTTTTTTGACTTATGATAGAAGGTTTCTAGAGGTTGTTAGAACTTAATGTTTAAGATTTGTGAAGTTTCTTTGATTAGGATCTCACAACTCAGGTCAATTTGTTTTCATGGGAGTTGGATTTTTCTTTTTAAATCAGTTTTGTAGCTGAAAATTTTTTTAATGAAGAAAGAATATATATACTCGAGACCAGTGATAAATGGTTTCACATATACGCTTTCCCCCCCACATTTGAATATCCTTGAACGTCTGTTCTTTGGGCTTTTTCTTCTATCCTTTCCCAATTTGTCATCTTCTCAGTTTCTTTTCTTGTCCTCTTTGCCTGAAAAAACAACTATTAACTCCGAAAGGACTGTCTACCTACCCTTTAATTCCCTCCTTTTCTCCCTCTCCCTTTTCCTGCTGCCCTTTTTACCCGCTGCCTTGTGGACGTTCCTGGGAATAATCTGTAATACTCCAGGGAGCAATTAGCTCAACATTTGGCCTAGGGATTCTAGTGGAGACTGACTAGCTTGCGCCCAGCTCCTAAGGGCTCAATTTGTGTTAGTGCTGCCTTTAGATTCACTTTCTCCACCTGCTAGCGTGCTGCCAAACTCCCTAGTTGTTTACTTGAGTCAAGGTTTACTTTTGTGAAGAATGAATAGATCAAAATAGGAAACAAATATGGTACTTGGAAAGTGCCATTTAGAGAGAAGAGGCCATCACCGATTCATATGGTTTTGCTAGGAGGCTTATCTGCTTCTCATGTGCTTGTAAATGAATCCTGAACAGTCTTTCTCTGCAGAGGAATCTGCAACAGCAAGACCCCTGAATAGACAGCTGGCTTCCTAGAGAGAACTGGCCTAGAAACTCAAGCTCTCTTCTCCGTGGGTCTGAACCTTTGCAGTTTCAGCGACAGCCTCCAGGCACTGTCTCCCAAATGTATTGTTTTTGTGCCCATGTCAATAATGTACATAAAATACTGAATAAAAGTCTTGTCTGAAAATTTTATTATATTTTTAATATTTGAAGGTGTTGCTTCTCTTTTTTTATTTCTTAGTTTGTCTTGAATTATTTTTTGGTTGGTCCCTAAAAAAAGTCCTGTGTTTTGTACCACTCTGTGCACATATTTGGGGGGAGAGAGTTATTTGTTAGACTCAGTCTATTGTTCTATTTTATACTTCAGTCGTTTGCAAGCCAATAGAATATTACTGTAGAAGCGGGCTTGTTGTTTCAGTGCTGGTAAGTGGAGGGGCGGTTTCCCTGCTGTGTGTCCAATCAAAAGTCACTTCCCCCCAGAGTCCCTTCTACTGTGTTAATTGGAAAAGCAAAACCAGCATCTAATGGGACAGCACGGACTGGACTTTCTGGGAGGGGTTATTTCTGTAGAGTTTATATCCATTTCCAGATCTTTCTAATCAAATAGCTCTCTTTTACAGAAGTCTGTTTGCCATTGCCATTGTTCCCTGGCAATTAATAAAGTAAAAATATTTTACCAGGGATAAATTTCACCTCTGTCAGGGTTGCTGGGCCGTATCCTTGCTCCAAACTTTAAATCTGTGATAGTTGGCTCTTTGTGAATTTCAGCAGGTACTTCTAATTCACAAAAGCGTCTTTTGAAAAATAGCAGTTTGGTGTGAAGATTTGTTTTTAGATATACATGGAGAAATTTTGTTTTGATTTCTCATGAACCAAATGAAAGAGTCCTAAATTAAAACAATTTGAAAAGATAAAATGTAAGATTCCCTATTGCATAGTGTCTTTAATCAAGGCTGTTTTATATTGTGTTTGTTTTTTAAGTTTCCACGTCTAAGTTTTTATTTAAATTAAATTTCATTATTTTGTAAGGATTTCTACAGTCACCGTGGATGCTGTCTGTTCATAGTTTTGAATTGTGATTTAATTCTCTTAAGACTTTCCACATATCAGCATTTCAACAATTTTCACTTAGATTTTGAGATTTTTATGGTTCTGCGGCTGAGTCTCTGGGGTGTGCTCTGAAAGAGCAGCCTCATAGTGATTTCAAAGAGAATTCCTTGTTTAGATGACTAGAGAATTCATATCATGGACAAGAAACTGTGTGTTCTGGCTCCACTGAAACACAAGTATTTTAGGTATTTGTTCTGTATTCAGGAAAAGGAGGTTACATTTATTTAAAATTATTTATCGTATTAAATTTTATGTGCTGTAAAACTTAACTTTATTTAGTCAAGTACAGCTTGAATCATTGAAGAGAGAATCCCCTTGAAAATGCCTGTTGGGTGAAGAGAGGAATTCCATTCACTATCCTGGAAGCCCTATAGTGTGATGGAAACAGGAGGAAGAGAAGTTACAATTGAGTGTTTCTTTATTCTTTCATTATTCACTCAGTTAATCCAACAAACACTTATTGAGTGACCTTCTTTGTGCTGGGTACTATGCTAAATAGTCAGCAATTACCGAAAGTATTCCTTGCCTTTTCAACAATTGCACTGTAAAGTGAGAGAAAGACAGTTAATGAATAATTGTACCATTGTATATCATAAGACCACACAATCTTGCATATGAAACAAGAGGGGAGAGTTTACAGATTATGAGCAGGGGTCAGACATAAAGGAAAGAAAGATTTAGTTAAATTTTAAGTTGTACCTAACCCAACGAACCTCTTAAGAAATTGATGAACATTTGTTTCCCTAAGAGGAATTTTAGTATGATGTGTTTCTTTTCCTGCACAAGTGTATTGTCTCTCTTAAATTACATAACTTATGTGTGTGTATAATATATATATTATAGGTAAATGTGGTCTGTGAGTGGATATGTGAATGTACAAACCTATATACCATTACCCTAGAGATCTGTATTGTCACCACTGAATTTAGCAGTAGGTCCACATTTATTTATCTTTGGAATGCTTGTATATAGTAGAGTCGGTTTAATTATAAAGGAACTGTAAACATTTGTCTTTTCAATGCTACTGCCATCTATCACATACAAAAATAACGCTGTTGAACCATGGACAGGCTTGTGGTTGTATCTCTCCTTACTTTTCTCTACTTGAAGTGATAATGTTTCATGAGATCAGTATTTCTCAAACACCTCTGTCAGAAGACAGCACGCCTGCAGGGATGGGTGCTGTGAATGACCACGTTCTTCTGGGTTGCACGAGTGATACAGCTCTGAGAGGCCCTTGTAAGTGGGAACATATTTTGAAATCTTGGGCTTTATATGAAAAAATCATGTAAGCATTTCACTCTCCTCCAAATATATGTTGTTGTTTTAATACAGAAAAAGGAAATCTTTTCCTGTTAAATCTTTGAGTAAAATTGATGCTTAAGAAAGATGTTCTAACTTATAATTACTTCCTAATAACCCTAGTGCAAGAAATGCAGCTGTGTGGCTTGGAACGTTAACTCAGTGATGTTCTCAACTGCTGTGTTCATGCGTTAGAACTTGCTTTGCTTCTGACAGTTGTTGAAAGGGTCCTTATAGAGATGCCTTCATCAAGCAAAACTCTTCCCCACATAACAATCCACTGCCACTGACTTCCGTCATTATAGTGCGAATGCGCACTATCACAAGGAGGCCTGGGCAAGTCGGAGCACAGGATTGTTTCCCAGCTGCTCCCTGGGGATGGCAGGAGGTCCTAGGTTTATAATTTTGTCACTTCTTTTGGGAAATTTTGCCTAGGTGCTGGATGTGATAACAGCTAGGATAGAGAAAAGGAGGAGAGAGTGTGTGTGTGTGTGTGTGTGTGAGTGATTGCAAGGAGCCTGGATTCTCAGAAATTTTACAACTCAGGTCTTGGCAGAGCTGTCTCAGCACAAATCTGTTCACCACCTATATTAAAATCCTTCTAAGCTCAGGTTCTACATCAATAAGGTTTTCTTTATATAGAAAGAAGATTAATGTTACTTTAATGTTTGAATTTCAAAATTTCAGGCATTTCAACATCAATATTATGACTATATTATATAGCACAGTTTATTTTCCATAAGTATTTTCTATTCAAAGCAAATACAAATTTGTGACACTCAGCACCATTTTCCCTTATTCCTCACACTCATACACAAATCTTGACGGAAAAAACTGGAATCTTTTTTTTCTTTTTTCTTAAAGATTGGCCCTGAGCTAATATCTGTTGCCAATCTTTTTTTCTGTTCCTCCTTCTCCTCAAAGCCCCCCAGTACATAGTTGCACATTGTAAGTTGTAGGTCCTTCTGGCTGTGCTGTGTGGGATGCCACCTCAACATGGTGTGATGAGCGATGCCATGTCTGGGCCCAGGATCCGAACTGGCGAAAGAAACCCTGTGCCGCCGAAGCAGAGCACGAAAACTGAACCACTCAGCCACGGAGCCAGCCCCAAAAACTTAATTCATGATTGCCAGTGTTTCTGATGTTGATATTTGCATTTTAATGTGGTTTGACACAAAGTGATCACTATTAAATCTATATCTACCGCAGATGTGGTAGAGACCAAAAAGGAAGGTCTTTGTCTTCCTATTAGTATTTTATATATAATTTCCTTTGAATATTTTTATATATTAGACATATAAAGGAATCTTTATTTTTTCTGTTTTAAATGCCTCTTACCTGTCAAAAATGTGTTTAGTATTGCTTTTAGAAATATACTTAAACACATAATAAAATTCTAATTCGCTGTGCCTGTTACTGATGAAACGTTCTAGAACCAATAAATTCTTTGAAATCCAAAGAATTCTGTATTTCAGAGACACCCAAGGAGGTGTTTACAAAATGACCAACATTTTACTTGTAAATTTTAAATCATCTTTTGGCAACCAAGGCTTGTAGAAGGATTTGTAATAAATGTGCCAGATTGCCAGCCAGTTTTGTCGGTTTACCCAAATTGTGTTACGTTTCTTGTATTATTAGTTTGTTTATTTATTCAACAAATTTTTATTGAGCCTTTATCTAGCCTTCGTTTTTCTGGGCACTGGAGACACAGTAGTGAGCACATTCAACAGAAACATCTTATCTTCATGAAGTTTGCATTCTAGTGGGAACATGACAGAAAAAAATAAGTAAGATATATGATATGTAGTGATTTTATGCAGAAAAATAAATCAAGACAGGTTGATGGGGAGTGCTAGCGGTGTTCAGTGTAGTCTAGGATGGCCAGGCAAGGTCTGTGGGAGGTGGCATTTGGAGGAAGACCTGCAGAAGGTGAGAAAGTAACCAAGTGCTGCATGGGGGAAGTGTTCCAACCAGGGCCCATTCTAAACCCCTGGGGCAGCCGCATGTGTCTGGTTTTTCGGGGCCTCTTGGAGAGTTGGTTTGGCTGGTGCTGGTGAATGAAGTGGGAGAGCAGGAGCAGAGGAGGGGTGGGGAATGGGGGACATCCTATAACGCTGTGTGAGGGCTTTGGCTTTTTTTCAGAAGATGAGAAAACACTGGAAGGCTTTAAGCATAAGGAGTTACGAAAAAGTCTTCAGAAACCCTGACGGTACTTTGTGCAGTGAAACCTCTTGTTTGTAGTATTGACTAGTTCTTCAACCTCTCCCCTTCACATTTCCTTGTTTATTCCAAACATTGGATTTCAGAAGACTTTACACTTGTATATACATACTTCAAATCAGCTGTAGCAGATTGCCCAAAGTCCGGTTTCAGGGGACTTCAGATGCAAAGCCGTGTGCCATTGCAGGCAGAAACCAGACTGCTGATTTCTCCTCAGTGCCCTGGCCATGACATTTTGAAATGGAAACACAGAGGTCATAAAGCTGAAACTGTAGAAGTAATCTCTTTTAAAGGATATTTTTCAGACTAAGAAACATTTTTTGCCCCGGTTAATAGACAAAATAGGACATGCAGAGAAGAAAGAGTTAAGTGGCTTGACTAATACTTTCCTGGATTGTAAAACAGAAGTAGGGATAGGAGGGAAGGAAGGAAAACAATAATTCTGACCTTAGAAAAAAATTAAGATGCTTGGGAATCCTTGAAAAAATCCAGCTGGTGAAGACATAAAATTAGAGTGACCACATGTCCTGTTTATTTCCCAGGACAATCCCCATTTCTGCCTCTTGTCCCAGTGTAATTATTAATAGCATCTCTTTCGTTCCCCACTGTGTCTTGATTTAGATGATGAATTATGTGGTCATCCAGCTTGTAAGTCCGTAATATTTGTGCGTAATAACTTTTATATTATTCTAAGTCATTTCAGTTTTTGATATTTTCAGAATTTTAGTTTGGTGTAGTGTTCTTTAGTTCAATATTTTGTTTTCTCTTTAAAAAGTTCTTTTCCTCTGTGGGAATAGTTTATAGATTTGTGTTTAAAGAGATTGAAGACTGTCCACTTTCTAGGCAATTCAGGAAAATACACACTTCTTATTTTAGAAAATGCTTAATATTCATTTCTTTTACTTAACATTTTTATCTATTGAATGAGGTACTATTTTAGATTCAAAGTTATATGTAGTTTCTGTTGTGTTGCTGTTAACGTTAAATGATTATATATTAAAATTGATATTTATGTATTTTTAAAAAGCACTAGAGTTTTGGTTTGTGGAAGGAGATCAAGGAGAAAAATAAAGGTTTCATTTTAAAGGGGATTTTCTGGAATGGATACTTTTAGATGTGTGTCCAGATTTGCTTTGCTAATACTTGTCTCAACTGGAAACATCACTGCAACGTAGATATTGCTATAACATTCTCATGGACGTGGTGTTGTGGAGTCAGTGGAAGAGAGCTAAAGTGAGAGTCAGGAAACTTGAATTCTAGTTTTGTTTTATCTAATGAGTGGTGTTATGATTTTGCCAATATCATTTATCCTGTCTGTGCCTTAAGGCTCTCTGGCCTAAACTAAGTCATGGGCTCTTGTGTGGAGCTAAGGAGCTAAGATGTTTGAAAGAATTTTATAAATTAGCATTTCTATTTAAATCTGAGATTGCGTTAGATTTGCAGAAAAAAGGAAAGCCCTTTTAAGTGAGACAGTTACATTTCTTTCCTGAGGAAGTTCTGAACCAGTAAGTTAATAACCTCTTTCCCCTAGGGAATGAATCAGCTAATTATAAAGAGAGCGCCAAGGTCAAATTGAAGCCAGTCTTTCCATTAGTCTAGGAGACGACTTGGTTCATCCCTCACATGGAGGGAATGAGGAGCCGATGTGAACAGTGAGAGGAGTTTGGGAGCCTGAGCAAACAGACGGAGTAGACCTTTCAGAATGACTTCATTATTTTATTGAAAATAATTTGCAGTAATAGGCTGTCAGAAATACCCAAATGTCTGTCTTTCACACCAAATACGTTTTGGATTATGTGCACCAAAGACCTGCATGAATGGCACAGATAATTAAATTTTAGCTGTATCTTTGCAGCTAATCCAGTTTGATATCTGTTTCAATGTAGGACATAGCTCTCATCAGAGAGATTGGAGCAAGAATGACTATATTTAAATAGGCTTAAGCATATTCCTTTTTAATAATGTTCATTCATATTTTTATTATTTGATTAAGAGTAGATCCTCATTCTGTCCCCCTGCAATTGGCCCGTCGTTGATATAAATGATATTTTTATGAACCACATTTTCATCAGCGCAATGAATCATCTGTTCCTGGATACCTGCCAGTAGATAGTCCTGACCTTGGGATAAAATAACAGTTGGGAAAAATAATCAGATTTCCATATGTGATGTTGGGTAGGATAAAGAGTATAAGGTATGTCCCTTCTCCAGTGCACATGTACTCAAACCTGCAGAAATGAAGGAAAAATGAAGTTACCCTTTTGTGTGATATTTTTAAGGACTGGAAAAACAACTAAAAAGAGCGATTATGGTGTACCATTGTTATTGAGTTACTTTTAATGTGTGTGTGGGGTGGGGCTGAGGGTGGAAAGTTTTACAAGCTGGGGCTCTGATTCAGTGTGGAAATGAGTTCTGGCCATTTATATTATATTGTGCTTCCATATATATTTATTGAAAGTAAATGGCTCTCTCTCCTACACTAAGAGAAACAAAGGGAAAAACAAGGAGGGAGAACAAATGAACAAAAGTTCCTGAATAAGCCCTGGGATGGGTTTTCGGTGTGGCTTGTTCCAGATCTAGTTTTTGTGGTGGTGGTGGTGCTGGCAGTGGTTATAGGAAGGAATAGATTTACCTTTGAATGCGATGTGTCAGAATAAGTAAATACAGATTTTAACGGTGAAGATTTCAAACGGTAAAGATTTTGTAATTCTCAACAGTTCGTCCTTAATAGCACATGTCATTGAACCAAGCAGACAGGAAGTCATATGCATCATTGCAAGAGAGCATTGTCTGAAAAGCATATTGAATTGATAAAAATAAAAAGTGTTAATCATTTTGTATATTTTAAAATATAGAGATTTCAGTAATTTCCTTTACAATATTATTCTCTCAACTGATCTTCATTTTTATGGAAAATAATCCAAGGATGTTATTTTTTTGCCCAGTGTTATCTAGAAAATGCTCTAAAACTTGATCTCTGTTATGTTGGGTGTAGAAGATGGATTTCAAGTATCTGCTTTCCTGTTGTTTAGAAAGCAGATTTGTCTGACCTACTATGTGTTTTTCAGCTTTACATCATCAGGTTGCCCTGAGGGTCGAATCAGATAATGCATGTTGAAGCACCAGCACGGCACCCAGCGGGTGAGCCCGGTAATGCTGGGTCCTCCTAGTCGTGGGTACCGAGGAGAAGTCCTGGGTTTGTGTAACAACGTGCTGGCCACGAGGGTAGCACTGTTACTTCAGGTGACTCCTAAAGTAATACACGCTAACCGAGCGGTGGTTTTTCAAGTGGCCTATGAAGTCCGATAAGTGTTCATGATGATTTAAAGTATTTTCAGAATTCACGTGTAATCTGGGCTCCTAAATTTAAATACAGGTTATTTTATATCTGTGAAAAGCAATGAGAAAAATTCAGGAGGGGAGATCTCTAAAGAAAACGAAAACAAGTGAAAGATTAGTTGGCTCTGACCTCTTGGTTGGGTGTCCTATTCTAAACGGCGTCTTGGTAATGTTAAGAGCACCACCTAGAAGAGAGGGCCTGTGTGAACTTTAATTTAATCTTGGCTACGGGGTAGTAACTAAGATGGAGATTTGCTTTCAGAGGGAGGTGTGTTTTGTTCCTTGAAGCAGTTTAAAAAGTTACCAGCTGATGCTGTTACATGCTGTTTTGTACAGTAAGTACATTTGGAGTTAGGAACATTTTTCCATGCTACACGTGTGTCCAGTCTGCAGTCATCCATAAAGCGTGCCACCCGGAACCTGAGTTTGCCTCGCTGTTCCATGGGCCTGATGCTGATGTTGCACTTGATTTTGTATGTGGTTTTTCAAAAAGTAGCCTGCTTGAAGTAATTTCTTAGACATTCCTCTTTTTTAGCAAAGTGAGCATAAGACTTAGAATTCCAACTTGAGATTGTTGTGGGGTTTTTGGGTTTGTTTGGGTTTTATTTTTTGCATCTGTGAAGGGATGCTGATAGAATGCTTTTTAATTCTCAAAATGTGATTTCTCTTTGAAACAAACTCTTAAGTAATGTGACTTAGAATATATCAGATCTGACAAAATTAGAAATCTTTTACATTGCATGGTAATATGAACAGGTTTAGTTAGTTCTATTAAACATGGCAACTAGAGAGGCAGCTGTGTACTTTATGTAATTCCACATGAGTCCCTTATAAGAGGCATTATAGTGTGACTTTTTTTTATGGTCCTTAGCCTTTCTGTCACAACACTTTATACAATGCACAGTTGGAATTAGTGCTTTCTACCGCTTAGCAACTAGTGGAAAATACATGTGATACCTTGAATCTATAAAACAAGGAGGAATTTGGAAGACTTTCTCTTATCTTATGAATGATTTTAGCTTAGAGTTGTTGAATTCTATTTGGTAGCATTTTTTATAATAAAATTTCCCTGTTCACCCAAAATTTCTAGTACACAATGGGTGTGGAATGATTTGAAATAGAATACTTGGACTTTCTCATGGTTTAATTCAAACAGGACAGTCTGTCTCAATAAAACCGCCAGAGGAATTTAAGGCAAAGGGGGTCTTTTGGGATTAGCCAACATTTTCTAATGCAGACCTTAAGTTAAAACTGTAAGTTTATCAAACTTACTGAAGTGACTGATGGACATGCTCTAATTTAATATGGATGCAGAGTTGACCCTTGGGGTGTGTACATGTGTATGTGAGTTATGGAGAGAATGTACAAGAGAGCCATTAGATAATAGATACTATCCTCATGCAAACTGGGAAACTAGAGAGGAAAATAACCAAGTTGTTTCATTTGCGTGTAGCAGGAAGGAAGAATAATTACACCGGGGGGAAAGAAAAGCTGTTTGCATAGTGCAAGTTGTACCCAGACAAATATATTTTTCTTTGAGTATCAGAAAAGCTGGATCTTTTTATTAAAACCTATTAATCTCCAGCTGAGTAAGCGTCGGTAATTCTATTAAATGTAATTTAGTATTAAGACTGTCTATTTAAGAGATTATATTTTAGTTTGATTATAAAAAAGGGGGATTAAAATAGGAGTATGAATGTTTCTGGTGAAAAAGGTTAATTTTCTCTTTCTCATTGGACTATTATTTTAGCAAATATAAGAAACAAAACAAAAAGAAAAAAAACCCCAAAACATGCTGTCAAGTAATTGTGACAAACAAAACCTTTGGTACACATAGTATTAAGAATGTATTCTTCAAACTTGTCTCAGAAGACTTGAAACTTTGTTTTAAAAATTAAGATACTAACTAATCTGACTCCCTTTATGATGAAAGTATTCATATATATTTATAATCTTAACTCTGTAAGTGGCAGTGAAATGCTTTCTTCCTAAGTGTGATCATCTGTTTTATATTTAATTGGAGAAAATTTCTTCCAGTTTTCTGATTATAATGATAACATGGCATGCAAGAAACCAGAGCATGTTAATCAAACCTCATGATTATAAGTATTTAACTTCATGGAAAATGATCATTATGGATGTTTAATAATATTCATTTGGCTACATTTCATGTAAAGTTAGTTCCATTCTTAATGCTATAAAGTTATGCATTTGTGTATCTCGTTAATGAAGGAAATTTGGAAATCTTCTGATTTTGAGTTTGAATTCTCTCATTTCATTTTGCAACTTAAATAATACATTTGGAAAATCAGTCTGCATTGTTATACGGAATGCAGTTTGTTGACTGGCCTCTCCCAAGATAACAGTACTGAAGTCTGTAAAAGTCTTTAAAATGGTTTTAAAATGACCAGATAAACTGAGATCTTCAGCAGATGTTCTCAAAAGGACCATGTGTGTGTTTATGATATGAAGGGGCATATGGATGTGTTGAATATTCATTTCCTTCTAGGTGTGGACTACTTTTTAAGACTGCTTTAATTTAAAGAAAACAGAGCTCCTGGGAATAAAAGTTTTATTGTTCATACTGGGTGGTTCAAAATATTATGATTTAATTTCCCTTTTGAATAACTTGTAAATGACATTTCCTTATAGGCTGGTCTACTGAAAGCTAAATGAAAGAGAGAATATGTGTTTAACTCAATGACGAGATTTTTATCACGATCTAATTATTTTTAAAATGAGATTAATTCTCTTCTGTCTTTGCCTCCATGCTGGTTTTTAATATTATTCTTAAGATTTGCTTCAGAAGCTGTCTCTCAAAAATAATATTACTAGAGCTTTACTTTTAATTGTATTTTTTACTTATCTGCAGTGTCCATAATACTGTAGAATGCTTTTCAAGGAGAGAAAAGATTTATTAAAATTTCTGCCTATATTGTTCATTGTTGCGTGGTCTCCTCTCTAAGTAGAAGAATCTGGGTATAAAATATTGATGAAGTCTTTAAGGAAGTATATGTTGGAAATATCATATATATATCTAATGACCATCATTGAGACAATAGTCTTTTTATGGAAATCGTATGATTAATATTCTACGAATTTTTAAACACCAATTTTACCTTTAGATTTCCTTTAAATATCTTATTTTGATTTTAGGCATTTCTGTACCTTTCTCTTAAGAGCTAGATTGTGCCTGCTGTGTATGTGGATATTTGTCATTAAATCAGGTGTATTTGAAATATTTCTTAGTGTGACCTTTTTCCTAATTTATTTTCTCCTCCTTATTCTGTGAGCCCACATTATTAATGGATTTTCAAGTTATTCTTTAAATATTGTACTTTCCAGATGAATTGATGAAGTATGCAGGGAAATTTTGAGCACAAGATGATAAAATTCTAGGCTGGTCCCCTTTGACAGTGAATCTGAGCACCCCAATCCCACCCTTCCATTATTCCCCATTCTTATGCTTTGAGCAAAGTAGAGATTTTAACATTGATTCTGTAACACCTAGCTCAGTGTCTGATACTTAATAGGCACTTAACGAAAGGTTTTAAAATGACCAGATAAACTGAGATCTTCAGCAGATGTTCTCAAAAGGACTATGTGTGTGTTTGTGATATGAAGGAGCATATGGATGTCTAGTAAAAACTATGGAGGGCAAGTAGTGGAAGAAAACATTCTTCATTGGTTGCTGATTACTTGTGTCTGATTTGAGACTTTTTAAAAGAAGTATACATTTAAAAAATATGTATACATTTTAAAAAATGTGTGTTTCTGCCTATTTCAGCCCTCAGAAGCTGTTTTTTCTCCTTCGCATCCATTTCCACCGTCAGTTCTCTGCTTCATCCATAGGGCGATTTGTTCTACAGTTTATCCCACTGCTGAAATGGTCTTATTATTTGTGTCCTATCTCATCTGGATGATGGATGAACTGTATTTTCCACTGTTACCCGTGATTTTTCCTTTGTTGTCTCTAAATGAATTGTTTCTAGAAAGGAATCTAAACTGCGGGTAATTATTATTCAACCTTCCTAGTGTTTGTGAAAACAAAAGTTGACCTTATACAGTTAGGAGCTATGGGAAAACTTGGGTGGAACACAGATTTTTTTAGAAGTGAAGGGAAAAAACATTCAGCAATGAAGGCAGGAGAGTTTGCTTTAGTTTTTCCACATTTTAACTCCAAAAAAATTAAAGAGTTATTCAATAAAATAATGCAGTTTTTAAGGGATTTTTCTTAGAGTAGTTGCTATTATCTAAATAATGTTTGTTAGTAAGGATCAAACACCTTTGATTCAACTCAAGATTTGCTGAGGGTAAATCTTATTCTTTGGTGGAGGGCATTAGTTTCTCTTCCATTAACTTTGAGAAGGAAAACTTGAGTACTGTATATTCTTTATTTTTTTTTGGTGAGTAAGAGTCACTCTGAACTAACTTCTGTTGCCAATCGTCCTCTGTTTTTGCTTGAGGAAGATTGTCCCTGAGCTAACATCCATGCCAGTCTTCCTCTATTTTGTGTGTGGGGTGTCTCCACAGCATGGCTTGATGAGCGGTTTGTAGGTCCACGCCCCGGATCTGAACCTGCAAACCCTGAGCAAGTACTGTATATTCTTCATAGCTCCACTTAATAATTCTTTCTCTTCCTCCTCCTCCCTTTTCTTTTCCTTTCCCCTTCCCCATAACACTCTTTCTTTGTCATTTTCTCCCTCTCTTTTCTCCCCTTTTCCTCCCCTCAGCATTTATTAAGGACTTGCTCCTTGCTGGGCTCTTCTTCACTACAGGTGCTTTGTCCTCAAGCTCCAGAAGGTGAAGAGGACTGATAGAAATGTTGTATTTCTTTTCTGGGCCCACCTGGACAAACAAATCCTTTATTAAGATGCAGATCTCTTTAGCATCACTCGGGATCTTTAGCTGGCCTGTGCCCACCCCATGCAGGAAGTAGAAAAGGCACAGTGTTCTACTCATTCAGTGGGGATAGGATTTCAGCCGTCAGTTTCTGACTCATGTAGACACTTGTGGAATACCCACACTGTGCAACAGAGCATACTTGCTCGCGTTATGCTGATTTCTGTTTTTAACAATGTTCATTCCAAAACCGTAGCCTGGGGAATGCCCCTGGGATTTGTAAAGAGATGAAATGACTATATATCAGAGTTGAATACTTGGAACCCCCATGAGGCTTGCATTTTCGAAATGGAAAGGGATCTGGAGCCTACTGGTATTCCCTTATTTTACAGAGAAGGAAACTGAGCAACTGAAAAGTGAGGTTATGCGGCCATTGAGTGGCAGAGCCCTGCCTGTCTCCGTCTGCTGCTTCAAGGACCACTAATCGTTAGACCACACTGTGTCACTCACTTAGAGTGTACACAAAATTCGATTTGGTAGCCTAAAAATTGAGTATATTTCTGAAAGTTATTTGGAATACTGATTTTATTTAATAAATTAGGTCCTTTAGCATGATCTAGTGTACAGAATTGAAACCAGATGTGCCGGTGTGTATCCACACTCTGCCACTTCATATTAGGTGAACTTGGACAGTGTATTTAACCTCTTTTTCTTAGTCCGTCAAATGGGGACAGTAAACACTTATTTTATATGGTTATGGTAAAATCAGGTCTCAAATCCAAGTATTCAAAACTCTTGACACCAGACCACGGGATAAATGAAATCTGTGTAGAATGTCTAGCCTCAGTTTACCCATTAGTGCAGCTCATTTCTTCAACAAAGTTTGGAAGTGTTTTTGAGAGCTAGTACCATTTAATGGATTTGTGCTCCAAAATAGCATCCTTACATAATTTTGAAGCATTTTTATTTTCCCTGGCCTTTGAAGATATATTATTAATATTTGGAAAACACTTTGGGAAAGGGATTTTCCAGTTGCTTCTCTTTCAAAATGTTTTCTGATATAATTTGCCGTAGATGTATGTGGCGATTTTATGTGATGCTAAGTAGGCTGTTATGATCACCAGGACATTTTATAGCAAGTGAGCAGTTCTAGAAAGTAGTTTTGAAGGACTCACAGGTTTTTGGACACAGGGCCCCCGATCTAGTGATCAGCTGGTGAAATATAATTCATGGCACCATGACTGAGAAGAGTAAAGAAAATTCAGAATTCAAGACGGTGTAATTCTACCCATTAGTGCAGCTCATTTCTTCAACAAAGTTTAGAAGTGTTTTTGAGAGCTAGTACCATTTAATGGATTTGTGCTCCAAAATAGCACCACTAGTTCCTTAATTTGGGACAGTGCCGTTCATTCTGCAGATGAGAGGAAAATACTGTATGTAATTGAAGTTCATTTGGGGACCATCTTACTATTTTCCCTTACATGGTACAATGGCTAAATGTTTCCAAATCAGAAATCATTATAATGCTGTGCAATTTAATGATAGTGAAATGTCTTTACTTTCCTTCATATGTAGGTCAGCCAAAAAATTCACCTCAAAAAGCACCTTCATTCTTAGATTCTTCTATTAGATAGCCATTGTTGGCACAAAAGTTCCTGACCTAGGGACTTTTTTCTTTTAATTAAGCCAGATGCTTGTTAAATAAAAGATCCTCTAAATTTGGTGATGATGCAGTCTGTCATCTGCTGAATATGTCTTATATTTCTGCGCTACTTAGTGCTGCTTTTTTGACCTTTGGTGACACAACTTAAATCTTCAACTGATCATGTTATGTTTCTAAATCTGTTATGTTTCCTAAATGACAAACATTTCTTATACTATACAGTGAAGTAAATCGCACATTTTAAGTAGATCGGCAGTGTTTTAGAATAAATTCAGTATATCAGCAAATGCGGTTTGTTCTGGAGCAAATTGCAGTAGCTTTATTAAATGAGGAATTTTAAAAATGCTTAAATGAAAATAACTAGAGGTTAGTTTTATCTAGTTTAAAGGGACATTAGGATTAGAATGGCAAACAAGTCCTTGTTTCTGAAAAATACAACTGAACTTTCTTTCGCTTCACTGTTGTTTATCTGTCTTCACCAAAGGAAAGAAAATGCTTGCACTACAACAAACTGGGGAGAAAGTATATTTAGCTTAATAGGTGACTGGATAGTTAATAGGTACTTAGGTTCAAGGGAAAATAAATAGAGAAAACTTTTGATTCCTTTTCTAATATTAGAAATGAGGGATTTAGGGGCCAGCCCCGTGGCCAAGTGGTTAAGTTCGTACGCTCCGCTGCAGTGGCCCAGGGTGTCGCTGGTTCGGATCCTGGACTCAGTCATGGCACCACTCATCAGGCCATGCTGAGGCAGTGTCCCACATGCCACAACTAGAAGAACCCACAACTAAAATATACAACTCTGTACTGGGGGGAGTTGGGGAGAAAAAGCAGGAAAAAAACAAGATTGGCAACAGTTGTTAGCTCAGGTGGCAATCTTTAAAAAAAAAACGAATTGAAGGATTAGAGGAAATCAATACAATGTGTGTTAATGAAAGCATTATGTATTTAGGTGTTTTGGTAATAACCTTGCTCAGTTACATACAAGGATTCCTTATAAAGAGGAGTCTATCTGTATTCTCTTATATTTTGATTAATATGTCTTGAATAGCCGAATAGTTTTTTTCTTTACTTTCATAGTAATTTACATTTATTTTTTAAATTTTCAAGACAATTTTTTCTTTCTTCGCTTAGAGGCATATATTAGATTTAGTAAATGTAATATTATATTTGTACATTATTAGTTGTAAATATTATTATTGTAAACATTAGAAATGTAAAGATTATATTGAGTAAAATGACCTTCTTCAACGCAAACTCAATTTTGTGGCTCTATACAGGATTAAATCTAATGAAAGGACATGAGAATTTCCTTCACAAAGAAGCACGTAGTTATACTGTTACACCGTAAGGATAAAAACTCTTGATTATTGCTACTAGGGTGAATAAATTGTGTTCCTGTAACATTTTTCTCTTGCATTTTAGCTAAGGAATTATATAAATTTGAGTGAAAATAAAGGAACTGATTGGAAGGAAATTTCTCTGGCTAGTTACAGGCATGTGCCTAATCAGCGTGCCAGTGACTTTAGATTTCTGTGCAGTCAGAGTTTATCAAGGTGAGACTGTCATCGCACAGTTGGGTCCTGTGCTTTTGATCACTGGTTGTTTCAGTGAGCTCTCCCAGGTGATCTTACTGGCTAGTTATATCCATACGCTTACGTGAACGACTCCCCGTAGCACATCAGCTCATCTGGGGAGCTGTTACAGAGTATCCTGTGATTGGAGGAGTGGCCTTCTCGGGTTTTAGATTTTGTTCATCTAACAGGTAGAAATAGAACTTCCTCCATGGAGACATTTATCAGTGCTGAAAGCCAGCCTGTCTTGTGGTGTGGGGGTCATCTCTGATTGAAGGCTTGTAATGATTCCTGTTTCTTTCTTGGTAAATCACAACTCAGGGAGTTACTGTGTTTTTCTGCATTTGCTCTCATTTTGACAAGTCTCATAATGATAATGGTAAGCCTTTATTGAACCCTTAGTACGTACGTGTCAGACATTGCTCTACGTTTTTATAGAATGTTCAGGATAGCCCGAGTGATAGGTACTATTGTCCGCATTTTACAGATGAAGCCACTCAGGCAGTGAGATTAAATAAATCACCGAAGACCCAGACCCGAGGTAGCAGAAGATGACCTGAGCCTGGGTAGTGGGGGTCCAGAGTCCTGGGACAAGCACAGCTGTGCTACTCACACTTCTTTAACATAAGCACCTGAAATAAGAAGGAACAAATCTTTTATTTGAGAGCAAAAATCCATTGTAATTAATTTGAGTAAACACATAAATGATTTATAGTCTTTGTTGTATCCAACTGGTATGTTAAAGGTGGTCTGGCCCCCAGATCACAGATGTAGCATGGCAAACACTGGGTTTGAAAGTAGAAGGAAGACAGGGGAGATGCCTGTGACTGTGGCAATCCTGTCCATGTCAAAAGCCAAAGGTTTTCCTTCCTTTGGTTGGAATTCTTTGGTTTCCTTCTTCCTTAATTAGCTTTTTAAAGAGAAATAGCAACTACCTTTGACAACCTACAATTTGTACGCATGTTCAGATTAATGTCCTGAGCTTAAATGGAGAAGGCATGGGATTTGAAGTCAAGACTCTAGGATTATGTCTTGGTCCCACACACTAGCTGTGTTATTTTTAGCATGGAGTAGAAACTCATTTTTCTTATTTTCCTTTCTTATAAAATGATAAACATTTCAACACCTATCACATAGGGTTATTATGAAGATTGAATGAAGTCATATCTAGTCATGTGCAACAGAAGGATGATGTCTTGGTCACTGATGGACTGCACATGCAACGGTGGTCCCTGAAGATCAGCACCATATAGCTTAGGTGTGTAGTAGGCTATCCCATCTAGGTTTGTGTAAGTGCACTCTATGATATTCACACAATGATGAAATCACCTAACGAGGCATTTCTCAGAATGTTATCCCCATTGTTAAGTGATCCATGACATATATGAAAATGTTTCAAAAATATAAAGCATGTTCAGATTTTGTTTTAATGTTTGATAATTTTAATTTTTTACAGTTGAAAACCTTACATAACATAGTTCTTTATTCCAAATGATGACATTTCTCTCTGCCTAGTAGAGCAATCAAATTAAGACGGCTAGAGTGGTTTTGAATTGAGATAAAATATTGGGAATTTCTTTATCCATTATTGATTTGAATTTCCTAATAGCATTTAGTATTTTCAAATCATATTTGACTTAAACCCATATTATATGGCTGTAGTCATGTACCATTAAAGTAGACACTATGTGCGTTACAGACTAAAAGATGTTAACTTTGACTGCGTGGTAGTATGCTGTTCAATATGATGCATATATGAGTAAACAGAAATCAGAAATAAGTAGGCTTCCACTGTTTCTTTTTTGGAAATTGTTAGACAAATATAGTATATCTTCAGCTTAAACTAACATGTTTGTGATTTTGATTAAGATTTCTGGCCAATTTGACTTTATCCTCTAGTGTTGAATATTCGTGTTTGTATGAACTGACTCGCTTTGTCAAAATAGTTGAACTGGTTATTTGTTTACAGTAGGCTTTTACAAAACGTAATGTGTCAGGATGACTGAGTTTTATAGGAAAATAATTAGGAGTTGAGGCATAATTAATCTCTCTCCTAGATGAGTCACAAGACACAATACCATGTTCAAATCTCTAACAAAGTTTGCCAGAAATAAGCCCATTTAACCATGTTTAACATAGACATTGCAGAGCTTTTTTTCTCCCCCAGAAATGCTTTATTATAAAACATCTGTTAGCCGAGAACTAGTGTTGGAAAATGCTGCTGTCTTCGTCACATCTGATGTTCTTGGAAGGCCTAGTCGTCTCTGGGCTTCTCTGTGAATTGCTCCTCTGAAATTTCGATGAGGGTCACATTATCCTCTTAGTAAGAATTTCATGTCTGCCCTTGATGATGAAAGCGGTTCTTGATTAGATGACCATCTTGGGGTCACGCTTAGTGTCAGCTGGCAAGATAAGATCCTTCCTCTTAGACTGCATGTATGGTACAAACTCAGGGTTTTTGAGGCATAAATAAGCCAAGTGTAAATGAGAGTTTTCAGGTGATACAACAAAATGCTGGCATATGGAACAAAATGAATCCTGTGGGAATTCACTGAATGCAATAATAAAGAATAGTAAAAAAATCTATATACTTAACAAATTTGAGTTTGTACTTCTCACCAAATATTGCACTAAGCACTTTTGCAGGTATGGTCTCATTTAATTTTTTCAACAGCCTCTTGAGGTAAATATCTCCATTTTACAGGTGGAGGAAACTGGTTTCTCACAGATGTCTTAAGGAAACGTAGCTGTTAAACCTAGAATGTGAAGATAGGTGATTAGGTACTTCAGAACTCATAACTGTTATACTTTGTGGTATTTAGAGCTCAGATTCTGCTCCATGTTGCTGAAAATTATCAACAGCAGGTAGACTAACCAGGCTTTTTAAGGAGTAAAGGTTGGGGAGGCACCCTTTACACAGAATCACAGGCTAGTCTGAGAGGCAGCCAATAGTCGTTGATGGAAAACTTTTGGGCTTTGGATAGAACCCAAGCTCAGCGCTCATATGTGGAAATACTTTGGAGGCTTCTCTTCCCTTTGGACCAACCCATCAGAAACCAAATTGCAACAAAGACCTTGTACCTTTTACAAGCTAAATACTGAACCAATTGTTCTTTGTAATATTTTTGTCTCTTTCAAGCTGGGAGCAGTTAAATAAGAAGACAGAAAAGCCGAATAAGTTGTTCAAGGAGGCAACTGTGCATTTGGGCTAAATATTACTGCATTTAGAGAATTATGTGATGAGACGTGAATCGTCTATCAGTGAATCATTGGATAAATGTTTCTGAATGCTTGCTGTGTCCATCACTCTGCATAGGGAGTAGCGAACTCAGAAGGAAAGAGCACTCTTCAGGGAGTCCAGAGAACTAGGTGTGTCCTTCAGGCTTTGCGAGTAATTCCCTCTGGAGTATTGGGTGAGTCACTTCTTACCTACAGGGACGCTGTAGCAAGGATTAAAAGCACAACTCTAGAACCGGAGGGCCTGGGGTGAGCCCTGGTGTCCCCTGCTTATTCACTATGTGAACTCCATGAAGTCGTTTAATTTCTTTGTGCCTGAATTCTTGCATGTGAAAAATAGAATAGTAGTGTCCACATCACAGAATTGTTATGAAGATTCAATGAGTTAACACATACAGAGCGTTTAGAATGGTATCTGGGATGTAGGAAGTGCTGTGTGTTCGTGATTGTTTTATTATTATTTTACTTATTATTATCACTACTACTCTTATTCTCTTTGAGCCTCAGTTCCTTCAACTAGAAAATTAGGAGGTGAAATTAAATGATACTTAAGAAAATTTCAGATTTGTACACATTTATTGAATTTAGCCGAGAACTTTTCTAATCATTTATGGGGTATCTTATAAGTACAAACATTTGAAAATTAATACAGGCAGCAAGTGCTTTGTGTTTTAAGGGCAAAGAGATAAACACAAAACAAACACAAAGTAAAAAAAAGACCTTTGTGTTTTGGCAATCAGAGGACATTTTATTAAGTTTGTGGTCCTCAAGGACGTGGAGGCTTAAGTAGGAAGGCTCCCGGTCTTTTCAGAAGTTGTGATGTTTGAATAGTGATGATTAGGAGCTTGTGTGCTTAAAGGGGGCGAGCAAGGAATTTGTTAATCGTAACGAATACTTACGAAGTATTTACTGTGCCGTAACGTTCCAAGCACTTTACAAATAGTTTGTTTAATCCTCAGTTTACAGACCCAGAAACTGTACATGGAGAAGTTAAATAACTTGCCCAAGATCATACAGTTGATGAAGTGGGCTTCTGAGTTGGTGTTTTTGGCCCCTTGCCCTCACTGTCTCTGAAAGGCTTGAAGACAGGTATGGGATACCTAGAGAAGCAAGTGATTGGGCGTGACCAGACCACAGGGTTTGGGATAAGGTGGCTTAAGGGGAGATAACTGGGGACTTGAAGAAATAGTTTGACCATTATCTTAGTAATCTAGAGAAGAGTGTAACTGACGGTAGATGAGAATGGTTAGCCATAGGAGTGGCGAACAAGCCTTGATAAAGGGGATCATAGCCTTTTTGGGTCAAGGACCCTTGGGAGAATCCCAAATTTGTGCAACATACAGTATTGCCACAGAGTTTCACAAACTCTTTAATTTATTTGATGCTTTACACAGCTTGGTTTTCCTCCTTTGTCATAATTGTATATTTTCATAAAAGTCCACAGTTTTCTTTCTTTTGTGTTTGTTTTGTGTTCTTTTTCTTTCCGTAATCATATTTTTTAACATTTCACTTTCTTCAGATAACTGTCCTTTGGTTACTAACTTTTACAAAATATAATTTTGGAGAGTTCTTGATGACTTAATCAACTTTGTGTCCCCACTGTATGAGTATATATAAATAAATGATTGCAGTGAAATTACCTAGAATTTGCTTCCTTTATTATGTGAGTACAAAAGTGGTGATGGGCCTGGTGGCCAGTAGCTGTTCTCTACAGTGAGCTGCATCGTTCTGTGTTCATTTCATGAACAACTTGTTATGTGAATGGCTGTATCTGGGATGGGAAAAAATTTGCATTAAAAAAAAAAAAGAGATCAATCTTATTTCGAAAATGCACTGAAATGGCCTCTTGTGGAGAATGAGATCCAAAATTCTGTCTTTGCTTCTAGGGCACAGTTTTTGTTTCTTGAGCTTGGAAACCCTTAGAGTAATTACACTTTGGAGATTAGGGACTTCCAAGAGGTTGGGTGACTGATTATCGCTTGGTTTGTTTATCATTTGGTATGAGAGTAATAATTGGGTCCCCCTTGGCTACGTGGGGAGTGAGCATTGCCAATACCTATGGGAAATTGCTCTAGTAAAATTCACATGCTATTTAGGATTTTTTTTTTTTAATACAATCTAACTTGGCAATTTGGTGGGATGAACTCAAATTTATCTTCTTCAAGTGATGAAAACCAATTGTTTTCTTTCTTCTTTTCTTTTAATTTTCCCTGAACTTTTACTGCACTTTGGACTGTTAAAGTCTCCATTGTAAAAGTATAAATTATTTCTTTGTGTAAATGAAAATATCCTCAAAAATCATGTTATTGATGAGTTAGTTTTGAAGAAGAATATTATCAGAAAAACAACTTGAAAGGTTTCTATATTTTCTCAGATTTTAGGCTTATAAAGGAAAGTGGCTTTTAGTTTGTTTACATTTGTGTAATGGATAGCTTTATGACATTTTTCTTTCTCCAGTACCTAATGAACGTGTGTACTCTACATATTGTTTTAAAAACACACCTGATACATAGAGTATTAGCAAATCAAAGACACTTTGGGTTTCGTTGTGAATGATTGAATGCACTCTTTTGGGAATGAGAACCTTTTCATAACTTGAATTTTGTTCCAAAAAAAGTATTGACAATATATATAAACCTTCGTTTATGTGCTGTGATCAGGGAAGGAGACATTTCACTGCAAGTGAAATTATCGTATAACTGAGACATGTCTTTTTTAAACATTAAATCATTTAAAATTCTATTTAATGAAAGTGTATCAAAATTGTATTACGCCTTTCCCTCTTTGTAATAGAGTGTATTGTCTGACAATCTGGAATCCGATATTTATGAAATGTGGGATATATACCATCATGAACACCATGGATATGCCCTGATATCCCCTAGGTGGTTGTGAAATATCGAGCTGTACACATGGAGGCCGCCCTCGTTTTCTCTTTCTCTCTCGTATACTGAGAATGGCTCCATTCCTTTCCTGTGCAGTATGGGGCATAGATTTTGTGGTGAGTGTTCTCAACCCTGCTGAATTTCCGATTGCCTCTGGGAGTGTGATTGCACTGTGGTTGGGGAGGATGATGGGAACCAGAGCTCTGAATAAGTGGAGAATTACCACGTATGAGGGGACTTAGAAAACACACACACAAGTCCATTGTTAAATTAATATACATTATTACACCATTTGATTTGTGTGCATGTGATTACTTTTACTGGACATATCCTATGTCTTACATTTGTATTAACCTGTTAGTTCTACATTTGATCATGATTGTTTCTTGAGTGGGAATTTAAGGCAAGGAGTGACTTTAAATGATGTGGTAATAAAATAATTGAAGCCAACCCTGGGGGGGTAATGTAGTAGTTAAGATTCAGTGCTCTCACTGCCGTGGCCCGGGGTCGTTTCCCAGTCAGGAAACCACACCGCCTACCTGTGGGTTGTCATCTCATGGCAACTGCATGTTGCTATGATGCTGAAAGCTCTGCCACCAGGATTTAAAATGCCAGCAGGGAGACCCATGGTAGACAGGTTTCAGCAAAGCTTCCAGACTAAGACTAGGAAGAAGGACCCGGCCACCCACTTCTGAAAAAGTTGGCCATGAAAACCCGGTGAATAGCAGCAGAGCATCTTCTGATAGAGCACCAGCAGGTGAGAGGATGGTGCAGAAAGACCGGGCAGGGACCGCTCTGCTGTCCACGGGGTCACTGGAGTTGGAATCAACTCAACAGCGCTAACAACAGCAACAACAATAAAAAATACTGTATTTTAAGTCTGCCAGTTGGGAACTCTGCACATGTAACTTTAAGAAAGGCACTCACATGCCTCCTCAATGACTCACCATCATGCTTAGATGACTGTCTTTAACTTGGACAGTGAAAAATTTATGGAAGTGAGGCTTTTTAGATGTTTCGGGGAATCAAAACCAAAGTCACGTATCATGGGAATTGTTCTGTTTGTCATTCTATATGTGTTTAGAATGAGTTAGATAACCTAGTTTTCAGCTCTTGACAACTGCATTTCACAATAAATTCTTTATTTGTGCCTACTAGTGAGATTTGGATTGGCTCCGCCTGGGAGTGCTAGTTTGTCAAGCAGGGACTACAAAGAGGGGAGAGGAGGGCTTTCTCCTTCTGAACTACTTCTGACACTTAGGGATGCTGAGAAAGGGTTAGTCTAAGTCGTCTCAGTTACCGCAAGTTGTACAATTAAAAAAACGTCTTTTTTACTGAAGCATACTTCAATAAATTTATATTAATAGCATTCTTACAAACTAGAAAAATGTTCTTTTTAAAGGAATTATTTGAACTGCTCTCTGAAATTCCATGGGATAGCACTTTATGAGCTTAAAAGTACCAAAGCTCTATTGTAACAATATGATATTATTTTTATTGTTATTGGGTCAGTTTTATATCACAGATAACAACAAATTTGATCTATGATCCTATATTCACATATGGGATAAAAAACATTTAGTACTTGAACCTTCTTAGGGTAATTTCCCCCCTTCCCTCTTCAGTTTTCTCTGTTGCTCACTCTGACCACGCCTGTCTGTTCCATCTTGGGTGGTTCATCTACCTCCCACCTGTCTGTCTCACCCAGCTCCCACCCCTCCACCTGGCATGTGTGGCCTCTTTCCTGTGATGAGTACTTTATAAGGGACATTTACTAAATGAAGGTTTCAGTTTCTGAGTTATTTTGGCTATTGACTATTCTCTTTATGTTTACATACTTTTAGTTCTGAACAAGGCCTATTCTCTCTTCTTAAACTACTTCTAGTAGCACAGAAATTTTACTCAAATGCTAGGTGAGCAAGAAGGAAAAAAAAGGTCATTCATTTGAAAACATTGGTGGAATATCTATCCAACACCGGGGCATTGGACTGTACTCTCAATGGAACTTGATTATTAATCTTTCTACTTAATTTTTCTGATGTTTCTGAGTAGTGATGATTGCTTGACTCATTTAAAGGGTAAGATTTGCTGTTACCTGTAAATTTGCAGTTGGCGTTATAATCCCAGCAATCTGCTTCCTTGGTTATTTGAGAATTTCTTTTATGCACAAAAGATGCCATGTAAGAGTGGAAGATCTCTCTTAAGAGTGGCTCTTCATTGATGAAGGGAGTGCAGTCTGCTGCACCTTTATTATGAAATTAGCCATTTTCCACTTGATAGATTAAGAAATATATGTTTGACTTAAAATCAAAATTGACAAGTACATTTTAAAGATAAAGGTAACAAATGAAAATGGAGTTTAAGAGGTAACAATTGTAGGTGGTATTCACTAAAGGGTTGTAATATTTGAATAGATGTGTGAAGATTGTGGTTTGGGGAGTGCACATCTCAGGTGCTGAGAACTGGGACTTCCTGTGTGCTTCTGTGTTACTCCTGTGACTGGGGGGCTCTTAGAAATGGCGGACCAGAGAGAGTGGATGAGAGCATGTCTGGTCATCAGAGTGAAGCAAACAGCGTAAGCGCTACTGAACGTGGGGAGGCCCAGAGGACCTGATGTTTCACTATTCAGCCCATGGGGAGCAGGGAGCACAGAGCCAGGGCAAGGGGGAGTTCACTGCAAGCCTGGGAATTTAGCTCCTGCCCTTGGCTCTCTGGAGGGGTGACTCTTAGGCAAAATATTTCGATCTTGCTTCACTGTGGTCCGTAGATCTAAGTCTGTATGCCAAATTTATTACTTTTTTAAACAATCACTCCTTATATGCAAAAGTGGTAACATCCTTAAATTGCCACCCAGGATTTACATTATTCAGTGTCATTTGGGACATAGATTTGCTGTTTCATGAAGATCTTTCAAAGAAGAGAAAGTCTATTCAATTAAAGCAAATTATTCTGATGTCTGTAGGTGTTTTAATCACGGAGATGGGGACCGTGGGCAAGCACGTGGGCATAGAAAATGTGTGGGCATTTAGAGCTGAATGATGAACTTGAAAGGCAGGAGTTGTGTGTGGGTGTAGATTGATTTTTGTCTTATCAACTTACAAGTTTAGGATTGAAGACTAAGAAGGTACATATTATATTTTACAGGTTTGCTATTTTTCATACAGAGATTTCTAAGGTTTATATTTATTAAAGACTTTCTAATCAAATAGTTCACCTCCAATGGAGGTAAAATCCTTACTGATATTTGAGGTCTTAAGCCATCGAATTGAGGATTTCTGAATGGTAGAGTGTGTCTTGGGTTAAATAAAGTTTTAGAATCCCTGGGTACTCTTCATTTCTGAGGGATAATTATCATGTTCAAAGGGACCTGCTCACTTGGGAAGTAAATTCAACTTGTTCTAAAGTATCTTGTTTGTCTCTTGATTTTAATCTCCCCCTGTGACATATTTCTCCAGAGAAAAGGAAAATGTTCAAGGCAAAAAAAATAAATAGCCTTCTGCTTAAATTCATCCCAGTGAGTAGAATTTTATGCATTACTGTAAGTTTGTTATTCTAGAGATTACTCTAGGTACCATTTGCTGAAAGTTTTGCTGCAGTTGTTCCATCAGGTGCTGAGGTCCAGTGTAGTGGGGCTTCCTCCCGGTGTAACTGAATGTGGCCGACTATATGTTTTTAATTAAAAAGACACTATAGAATAGATCCTTATGAAACAGCACATCTTCAATGATATATTTAAAAGTTTTTAAGTATTTATCTTAAACATTTAAATTAAAACAGTATTTATTAAAATTCTTAGTTTAATCTGAACATTCAATATCATGTATCAAAGCCAGTAAATATGTTTGCTTTTATCGTGTACTGTATAAAATTATCTGTTATTGGCGTGGCCCCATGTTAATTGCTGGACTTGTGCATATAGCTTTATTTTAACAACAAAAAAATTGGATTTTATTTAAGCTTTTCAGGAATGCTGAAATATTTTTAAACTAAAAATAAAATTTTTGCCAAATCATCTTTCATGTTGAATCACTATTACATAATTCATTATGTAAGTCATTTGCAATTTTTCTACTAAATAAACGAACTAACCAAAATATCAAAACTTCAAAGGACTTTTGTGATAGAACTACTCAAGACTACCCGCGGAGGGGTTGTGAACTGTCACCATTCCTATGTCCATGAGTCCTGGACTTGAGAATGCATAGTGGCCAGAGAATAAGAAAAACTGTCCATGGATATGATAGGTGTAACTACATATCAATAAACATATTTAAATGAAAATTATTTTGAAATTCAGATAAATGATCTCTGATTATACTGTCAAGGTACTTATTTTCACTAATTAATTATTAATCCCTTGTAGTTGAAACAGTAATTCTTTTAGTTAGTTAGTGTCTGATCTTTATTAAAGAATTGCTTGTAGCACATTTCAGATTTAGGTTCAAAAAGTACTGTGTATAATGTATATCCTGCAAGCCAGAAGAGAAAACCTGCTTATTTTGATAAATGCTTCAAGTACCTTAGTGCCCTTTTATTAACACTTTTGGGAGGTTCCATAAAATACACTTGTGCTATATTACGTGTAAGCATTCAGGAAAACCACATGTGGCATTTCAGTTTGCTAGTGAAATAATCGGTACACGTACTGTGTGTAGTAACTGAATGCATTTTAAGGCTCAGGATCTGTGTGGCCTTATTCGGGGGTGGGGGGTGGGTAAGGAGGTGTTGCATGAGGTCATCACACCAGCAGGAAAAAAACACCAGTAAATTAATAAATTGGAGTTTTATTTATAGACCTACTGTGAAGAATTTTCTTAGCTGGGACCGGATGTTTCTGTTTACAAGATTAATATTCAGCCACACTTGAGATGGGCAAGCATGTTTTAATTTGACATTCATATCTATGATGAAAGCCAAACAAGAGATGAATGTCCATAGGAATAGCAGACGTTGGACCTGAATAAATAGAGTTTTTCTCAGAGTCTAGCTGAGGCTAATTTCTAAGCGCTCTCTCCCACACAACGTGTTTTGTGTGTCTTTGCATATAGACATTATGTATATGGGTAAACCTGTATCCCCACATTGATAGAATGTTTTTAAACCCAGAAGACTGTGAGTCAAACCTAGTTGTTCAGTGTTAGAACCCAAGTCAAACTGAGTGAAAAGTCACCGTCCTTTTATGTATCCCTTCGCTCTTTATTCAGAAGTCGGATCAGGTTTCACATACTTTAATAACGGATGTGGAGCTACTTGTGTATATTTTAGCTAACATATTGTATCTTACATACCTTATTTTTTGTTACTTACCTTAAAAACAGAAGCTCATCTTCTGGCGTCATCTAAAAGCTTAGCTATTTTTTATATACTGTAGATAAAAGAAATGTGCCACCGCATCTAAGAGTTTCTAGGAACCCAGGCGTAACCTTAAGGTAGATAAAGACACTTTTTTTTCTTGCTGCTTATATTGTCTCTCATGTTCTTCAAATTTTGTTCTTTAGTTTCGTAGTTTAACACTTTTGCATCTAAAGCAAAAACTAATCATTGTACCTCATAGTAATCTCTTCAGAGTCTCCATCTGCTGGTGTTGGTTTTCAGTTGCTCGTGTCTCCCCGGCCCTTCTCACTGCCTGGCATAGAACACAGTGCACAGTCGGTGGTTAATAGGTGCCTGATACTGATTGATTGGCTGTTATGGTTTGATTAGAACAGTAGTTGGTGGCACAGCCAGATGTCCAGGAGGGAACGGAGGGGTGCCCCTCTGGGGAGGTCAGGCCAGAGTGTGTCTTAAGTTGTGTCTGACATGTGATCTCCATAAGCTCTTCTCTTGACATGTGCTGACAGAAGCATCTTAGACAGCCTTTGTGCAGACAGTAGCCACATGAAATACAGGACAAGAGCTGTTCCTGTATACACGTTCTGATGACAGAGAGGGAGGGAACAGACGTGTCAGGACTTGCAAAGACTTGCGTCTACTGTGGTTGATTGATCTTGTGGAGCATGTTTGCGGAAAAGTGAACTGCCTGGTGTTTGGTGTGCCTTTCCTTACACTGCAGATCAGTGAGTCTCAATCTGGACTGCACTTTAGTCTACCCTGAATTTCTTTAAGAATGTGCCGCTTCCCTGGCCCTACCCTAGACCAGTGAAATCAGAATCTCTGCAGGTTGGGCCTGAGCATCGTTCATTTTTAAAAACGATTCCAGTGTACAGCTGGTTTTGAGATACTTGGAAATTTTGTAGGAACCAAATTTGGAAGAGAAGAAAGATTAAACAGTATGATTTCCATGCCCTCTGTTCTCATTTACTTGTTGAGAAGGATGTATCACTGTCCAGGAATAATCTAATATAAGCCATTTATGCAAATATTTTTTGGTGAAGAAGATTGGCCCTGAGCTAACATCTGTTGCCCATCTTCCTCTGTTTTGTATGTGGGACACCACGACAACATGGCTTGATGAATGACGTATAGGTCCATGCCTGGAATCCAAATCTGCGAACCCTGGGCCACCGAAGTAGAGCAACGCAAACTTAATCACTCCATCACCAGGCTGGCCCCCATTTATGTGATCTTAAATGTTCTAGTAGGTGTATTAAAAAAGTAAAGAGGAATAGGTCAAAATAATTTTAATAATAAATGTTATTTAGCCCAATACATCCTAAATCTTATTTCAACCTGTAATCAGTATAAAAATATTAATGAGATATTTTATACCTTTTTTTTCTTGTGTCAGCCGTTCTAAATCTAGGGCATGTTGTAGACTTGGTTTAGTCTAGCCACTTCTCAAGTGTTCAGCTGCCACATGTGGCTGTCCATTCCGTATTGGACAGAGCAGATCCAGAGGGCAAAGTGCGGGAGCAGAAACCAGGAGACCTGACTGTTGCTATTGGTTTTGCCACTGACTAAGCCTTTGACTTTGAACAACTCACTGGTCCTTTCTCTGGATTTCAGTGTCCTTGGTTTAGCATGAGGGGTCAGGAGTCAGTCTAAATTGGGACTTTCTTAATTTTGCTGCACAGAGCCCCAGGCCTCTGTGAGCATGCCTTAGCGGCCAGCACCAGGGAGCGGAGAGGCAGGCAAGCTGCTTGGGCTCTTTTTTCTTTGGATATACTTGAGTTTCCAGTTGTCATTTTGTTTGAGGACAAAAATTTAAAAAAAAATGTTTTTTAAAGCAAAACAAAGGTTTGAAAAAAATCACTAGGCTAAGTGTTTTCTTAAGTCTGTGATTCTCTCCTGTCAGCATTCATAAGGCGACTCCAGGAGGAGGTCAGGCAGCAGAACTCCTGTCCTTCCTTCCACTGAAGGTATCACCAGGACAAGGACCCTTGGATGTTTCCTGTCAAATGGTGGTAGCCCTTCAGTAGTGACCCAAATGTCTCGGATTTGAGGAACAGAAATCTCAGATGCCTAGATCCACCCCAGAGTGGTGACAGATCACTTAGGCCAGCCGAGACACAAAGCGGTTGTCTCAAACTGACCTAGCCTGAATGTCAGGAGGACACCCCTGACTCTGTCTGAGGTGTGCTCCCTGTAGTCAGCCAGCCCCGAGGGCTGGGATTCCTCTGGCTGCAAGACTTTGCTGACATGGAATGTGTTTCTCTACTAGTGAATGTGTAATTGAGAACTACAGTAGTTGTTATATAGATGCCAATATTAGATGCACATGATTTTGGTTCCCAGACTAGTAACGTTTCTCCATATCAGATAGGTGAACTCTGGTGGCAACAACAAATAGAAAAGAAACAATATCATATCTCATTCATTGGAAATCAGTCTCTGCCAGGTTTCCACAGTCCGGGACGTGGGGACGCAATCCTAATCCACTATGTCGTTTGCCTTTAAAGCCTCCTGTGTTGGTTTTTGTTAGGAGTCAGCCAAGGACTTACGTGTCCCAAATTTTAGCTACTTTGCTGTTGCATTTGAGGAAAAAAAGTGACATTGAGTGGGAATTGTGAAGTGGGGAAAGCTGAGAGGGTTTCTATCTATTTTTAGGGTTCTTCTAAGAAGTCTGTTATAACACCATATTCTGTACTTAATAGGCAATTATAAGAAAATTGTTTTGGAAAGAGTCAGCCCAGATATCAACAATCATTTCTGAATTTTTCCTAGCATGCACACACTTAATTCCTCCAGTCCTGGCCTGCTCATGCTCATGAAAGCAACCTGTAATCAGGCAAAGGAGGGAGGGAAATCCAACTTTATCATATCAAGCACAGCCACTTTTACAACAAGTTAATGAAAAGAATGTTTTCTGAGTATGTTGAATTCTTTAATCCAAGTAGATTTCGCTCAATATTTGACATAGGTCTGTGCATAAGACTCCAGATGAATAGAGAAAGTAAATAAATGTGACCTTTGTAAGGCTGGTATTTTCTTTATGAAGCCAAAAGGTGCACAAATAGACAAATATTAGCCCACTCATATTTTTGTCCCAGAAAACATCCCTCTGGCGACATCATCTCTGTGTTCCGTCTTTGGCATTGTTCCTGCCCATCTTGGTTCCCTGCAGGCCTTGCCATCTGTTTAGCCGGTAAAGGGCCCCGTTGCATCAGTGTCCCCATCCTCTAGTTGGAAATAGAGCCCTCTGACTGGCAGTCTTCCTCTGTTTTCTGGCCTCTGTTTATTTGGAACGAGCTCCAGTGTTTCTGAGCAGGTAGCTGTGCCTGAGCCGTTCCTGAGGGTGAGCAGTTACTGGCAGGTGGAAGAGCTGCAGCGAAGAGTGGGGCATCTGTTCTTGCAGTGCTCTGGGCTTACAGGGGTCTGGGGACTTGGAGAAAGTCCAGCCGTGAAGGTGATGCCCTCCCTGGGGCTCTCCTTTTGCCTTTCCCCTTTGTCAGCGCTTTGGCTCTTTCGGCTGTAACCTTTGGTCTGTCTTCAGTTTAATATGGCCAGCTGTGGCGGGTGGCAGAGACCCACTGCTTTGATCTGCCCAACCCTATGTCAGCCACCGTCCCTCGTGGCTCTCGGGACTCTTGCCTGGCAGTTTTGCAGTCACTTACAGCTTCAGCGTTGTCTCACTCACACCTTAAGACCTCATTCTAAAACAGTCAGCTCTTGGCCTTACCCCTAGTGTCCTTTTGACATTTCCCTCATTCCATCCCCCATCCTATATCTGGGGAATTTTGAGGAGTTGCCAGGTAGGATATTTTGTAATTTCAAACCATACATAAAGACCTAGGTAAAGAGCTGTGGCCATCAAAGTGTTTCCATGATTTCTTAACAAGCATGTATGTTAGTCAGGCACAAGAAACGGGGGAGGGCAGAGAAACAAAACAAACAAAATAATCACCCAACACCTGAAGTATAATGAGCTCATTTCCTCTTTTTTCTTCTCTTTGTTTAATTCTTAAATTTTCCTTTTCTTATTTCATAGTATGCTTTGGCATTACACATTTTGTCTTTTATTTTACATCATGCTTTTGTGTTATAATATTTATTCTACCACAAGCTGCCCAAGATAATTTTTGAAAATAAAAGTGGTATTTATAAGAAACACCTCTCTGTATTCATTAGAATTTCAATTCTAAAAAATGATTTGTTCATCACTTTTTAATTATTAGGCCATGTCTGAAGTCCTTTCTGGAAGCAGTGTAGTGTGGTCATTAACACAGGTGTCTGGCACCAGACTGCGGGGGGGTTTTGCTCATTCGGTCTGCATATAAATCACTAGGTGATTATCTTGGGCAAGGCTTGTAATATTTTTGAGCCTCAAGTTTCTCCCCCACGGTAATGTTATGAGGACTGAATATGTGTATATATAAACACATGTGCATACGCCTTACTCATCTTACAGCTGCTCTGTCGTGTTTGACTTTATCACCCAAGCAATGCCTGGCATAAAATAAACATGCTATAAATGTTAGCTACTACTATTGCTATTTACTTTAGTTATTGTGACGCTCCTCAGATAGATCTAATTCCTCCGTTGCAGGTGATGTACCTGAAACCAGAGGAGGTTATTTAACTTGCCCAGGGTGGTCCACCTGGTGAGTGTGCAGAGCCAGGTTTGCACCCGGGTTCATCTCAGCACGCGAGCCTCACCCTCATCTGCTGCGTCTGCCTCTGCCACCTCCTTTGGCAGCAGAGTTAACTAGATATGCTTGGATTGTTAGTACAGTCAAGCTTGCGTCCATCAGTACGGGTTCACTTCCTGACTTTTCTTTTTCCCTAAGTAGTTACAATTTCTCTTGGGTGACAAATCTGTGCTATTAGGTTGCAAATCTCTTGGCATAGGTCTACCATAAATTTTGCTTCTGTGAGAGACACTTCTAGGAAGTAAGAGGGCTAGGTTTATTACTTAACATCAGGTGTTATTTTTAAGAGCGGAACCAGCATATGGAGATGTTCTCATGCATATGGCAGAGTGCACCTGGCAGATGAAAGTTACATGAACCTGTGTTGATACTCCTTTCAGATGTTTCTAATAGATCCGAGTTGTCCAGGAAATGACCCCTCAGGTGAAATAGAGAATTAATGAATTTCCCTCACTGAAGGGGCTTTTTGGCTATTTATCAGAAATGTAACCTTCATGATTACCATCTCTGACGATGGCCCTTTGGATGTCCTGGCACATTGTAGGAATTTGGTGACTCTTCCCTGGCTGAGTGAATGAATGAATGTATTCACAGATGTGAAGAATGATAGTAGTTACAAGAGAGCTCCTTACAGTGAAGAAGGCATGGGCTGGAAGGGAGTATGGCTGGTTCTAAGTCTGAGCAATAAATGGAGTTTGTCATTGTATCATATTCTTAAATACCTGGGTCTCCTTGCTGGCGTCATACTGCCCGCTCACTGTTCAAGATGTGCCTTCAGTACGTGCATGCACAAATCCTGATGTCCTGTTCAGGATTCAGTGCGTTTTTGCCTTTTGCTCTAAGATTCCTACCCTCTCCTTAAACAATGAGTCAGTCACTTTACTCAGAGACATGACTCCAGCTGAAGGGACAGACCTGGTCTGGCAGACCATTTCCTGCTCCTCTCATCCCAGAACGAGCCCGCTTTCTAGTGAAGAAACATAGTCTCCTGAGTCAGTTATGGTTGAATGTGCAGAATTGTTTTCTTTTGCTGAATTGATTATTACCTAACAGAAACTTATCTCCCTCCTTTTTCTTTATTAACTCACTCGGGATCTTCTAGATTCAAGAGATAGGTACTGGATGAATAAGAACTATGAGTCTCCTTTCAGCAATCACATTACATCTAGAATCAAAGGAAGAAGGCAGTCTTTAATTCTTGATAGCCCTTGATCATATTTTAATGTGGGAACTTTTTAAATACTCCAAAAGGTGGTTAGTGGTAGGAATAGATATTTGGTGGGTATTAATTAATCTTTTGTTGTTGAGTTGGCTAATGTAATAATTTGGCTTTTTCTCTTTCAGCTGTCCCATTTCCTCCAAGTCACCGGCTTACAGCAAAAGAAGTGTTTGATAATGATGGGAAACCTCGAGTGGATGTCTTAAAGGCACATCTCATGAAGGAAGGCAGACTGGAAGAGAGTGTTGCATTAAGAATAATAACAGAAGGGGCTTCAATCCTTCGACAGGAGAAAAATTTGCTGGATATTGATGCACCCGTCACAGGTGAGTCCGAAGGATAGAGATTGCCCACTTCCGCCCCTCTTTGTTGTTTCTCACCTCACATTGAATTCAGATACCTTATTCACCTCACTCCTTTACTGTCAATTTATACATTAAGAACTAAAGACATTACACATATGTAACTATTTTTATATATGTATTAAATATCTATAAGATTGTGATGCTCAAAAAATTGGTGCAACTCAGAGATGATGAGGATATCACGAAGTAATACTTTAATTAAGGAGTGATGTTGTTTGTCAGTAGAAACACTAACTGGTGCAAGGAACACAAGATATTCATTGGGAGAGAGTAGACAAAGTGTCCTAAGACTTCCACAGTGTTTGAGTAAGTGGCTAAGTTAAAGCATTGGTTCTCAAAGTGTCATCCCCAGACTGGCATCATCATCATCATCATCACTTGGAAACTTGTTAAAATGTAAATCCTCAGGCCTCACCCCAGACCTGCTGAATCAGATTCTCTGGGGTCAGGCCCAGCAATCTGTTTTATCAAGTCCTCTAGGTGATTCTGATGCACATTAACATTTGAGAACCACTGAATTTTAGGAAGAAGTGCAAATTTCTCTTCTTCCAGAGTATTTTGTGTCTAAAAATGTGTCTTTGCTCTTTACTTTTTTGTTGTTGTTAAGGAAGATTAGCCCTGAGCTAACATCTGTGCCAATCCTCCTCCACTTTGTATGTGGGGTGCCGCCACAGCATGGCTGACAAGTGGTGTAGGTCCATGCCCAGGATCCAAACCCGTGAACCCAGGCTGCTGAAGCAGAGCATGCCAAACTTAACCACTACACCACAGGGCTGGCCCCGTGTCTTTACTTTTTGAGTATTTTTGTTCTCTTACTTCTTACAGGGAGGTAAATGTTTTGTATAAGTGTAACTTCTCTTAAGCCATAAAAATTAAATCTTGTCAAAAAATTTTACGTGGTGTAGAGTGTCAAATATTAGAGATTTTTAATCTACCATTTGTGGAGTTTGCTAAACTTGCTAGTTTTCGTTTTTAGAGAAGCTAAAAAACATTTAATTTTCTGTTTAATTATTAGCATTCTGGCAAAAGGAAAAAATTTAGACACAGAATATTGTCCTTTTCAAAACAAATGGGACATTTAGACATATTTCATATATTACTGGTTGCTTCTTTCTTCCAAATCTTCATTACTTATATTATTGGCCTTCACATGTGTATTTGTTAAGAGAAAGATAAGCTCTCTTGAGTATCAGACTAGGCCTTCCTCAGTCAAAATGGCCCTAGTGACTCCTCTTGCGAAGAAATCGATGTTATTTACACTTTGTTTTTGTTTGGCAGTGTGCTCTTCTTGTGTTTGTAACTCCGAATGTGCTTGGGGCCAGGCAGCAGGAGAACTTGCTCCAGTTGTGTTAACTCAGTTTTGGCCAGTGGTGAATGAGTTAAGCCACAGACTTCTCTGTGTGTCTGTCACTATGAACCCCATTTTCCATGTGTTAGAAGGGAATTATGCATTGGTGTCTCCAACTCATAGACACTGTGAAAATCGGACAAAACAAATGTGAACGTGCTTTACTTTCTTAGATACCAAAATACTGAAATTTTTTAGTGTCTAAATAGTAGTTTGGCATCCCCCAGCCAAAAAAACTACTCTAAAAAATTGACTACAGTGGCCAGCCCAGTAGCATAGTGGTTAAGTTCGTGCGCTCTGCCTTGACAGCCCAGGGTTCACAGGTTCAGATCCTTGGCATGGACCTACACACGGCTCATAAAGCCATGCTGTGGTGGCATCCAGCTTACAAAATAGAGGAAGATTGGCACAGATGTACTTCAGCTACAATCTTCCTCAAACAAAAAGAGGAAGATTGGCAACAGATGTTAGCTCAGGGCCAATCTTCCTCACCAAAAAAAGAGACTATAAATTCCACTATATAAATTAATGGTAAAATATTAGCTGTAAATGAAATCTTTCTCATTAAACTTATTTGTTTTTAGTAAGAAAGCATGGCTTGGTGTTTTATTATGTTTATTTTTTCTCATTCCACTTGACATCATGTGACTTCCAATGAAGAATTCATGTTAAATTCACTAATGAGGCCAGCTGATGTTAATGGAAGTGATAATTATAACTTAAAAGAAACATGTGAAATAGGTATGTAGGGCAATGTGTTTTCTGGGATGCAGTCAGCTCTGTTCAACTAGGCTCTGTCCTGAAAGGACACGTGGGGGGTTTCTAGAGGAGTCAGATTGTGGCGTTCTGACCCAGAACCTTTCTGGAGTCCAGAGTAATTGCCCTCATATTCAGTACAGGTCATAACTGTTCTTTCTAGTAAGATCCCAGCTGACATTTTGGCAAATTTTGGGATATAGATAAAAAGAGACTTTGGAAATCAGGACTCAATTGTGTGTAACTTTCCCTGGGGGAGAAAAAAACTAAAGATTTTTAGATAGTGACCGAAGCAGCTATGCAGACATCACCAAACGTGTAGCACTAGCAGAAACCTTTCTCTAGAGGAGATTTATATCTCATGATGAAGGCAGGGTCCTAAGGAGCCTCCAGGAGCTTCCATTGCAGGGTCTCCTACCCCCTGTCCTGGGAATGTAAGGACGTGGAATAATAGTGGCAGAGGAATGGAAAAAAATTGACATTTGGATAAAAGGAGAAAAAACACCCCTTTTGCATATAATTCACCAGATAGGTAAATTCATAGTTTCATATTCAGCCTATGAGTTTCTGAGCAAAAGCTGAAACTTGGAAGACTGCAGAATAAAAGCAGAGTGCGTTGATCAGAGAAAATTACAATCTCTTTGTATTTCAAAATTTCTTAAAATTTATTGGTGAAATTTTATGATAATGTGATTGTGATCTGCGATTTTATTTTGTCTGGACAGCTGAACCAGCAGTGTAGTATATATTTTTAAATTTGTTGTTTGCGTTACTGATACTAGGCTGTGCAGTAAAAGGCATAGTTTACACTGAAAAATATTCAGAGTAGGGTATTCTTTATATAGTTCAGAATTCCACACTGAAGAAAGATGGAAAACTTAAGAAACAGTTCAGAGGAGAGGAAAGAAGAGGAAGAAGAAGGAAGGAGCATGGGAGGGGGCGAAGAAGGAAGATGAAACAATTGCAAGTGAAAACCTGAGGAAAAGAAGAGGAAGGGAGCAGGACTTTTCATGGAGCCCAAAGCCAGGCCACAAGGTGGTTCCACGCGCATCAGAAATAGTCTTTCCGCTGCAGATGATGGATTCCTAAAACCGACAAGGTGACTGGGTCCCAGTAGAAGCTGGCCAGTAAATCCTTATGTGGAATTCACCTTGAAGTGTACTAGATATGTAAACTCTCCAATGGCTAATATTTTCTAATGTTACACAAAGCCACTCGCCAGCTTCTCCTCCACTCCTCTCCTCTCCGCTTCATTAAGAAAAATGTTTCACCGTCAAATGTTTAGAGAGAAGTTATGCTTACATCCGTGCCGTGGTTTGCCTCCATTTTAAGAAAAACCCAGAAATTAGTATTCTGGTTATTTGAAATCTGGACATTGATTCATTCTTTCAGCATTTCTTTAATGTTTAAATGTACAAAGCTGCTCCACTCCTCTCCCCCACAGCAAGTCTTTATAAAGTAGTGAAAGATTTGTGTTCATTTAGGATTTTTTCCCTTAAAGTACTGTACATTTTATTTTGAAGCAGACAGAAGGACCAGGAAGCTGCCTGGTCCCCGCTCCCTGCATGCGTCCCTCTGGAGAAGGGGACACAGCCTCGTGATCAATGGACAGGTCCCTGCTCCCTGCGTGCGTCCCTCTGGAGAAGGGGACACAGCAACGTGAGCAATGGTACAGGCCCTCCTGGTGGTGGATTTAGATAAGCCAGGAACCATCTCCCTGGGAGTGCGATGAGGATTAGTTATGGGTCCTCAGTCAAAGCAAGGGAGGTATGAGGCACGTTCTGCTCTTTTCTCTAAACTAAGGCACCTGATTAGAATGATAGCTGTTTCAGATATTTAATTTGGAGAGTGTGTTTCTGTGTTAGAGGCATTTTGTCAAAGAAGGTATTTTCCCTCTTTGATTCTTTTCTGAAAATCAGGTTGAATTTACCTTTGTTTCCTTGCACATATACAAATGGAACATTAAAACGTGTGGCCAAATACCAGTGTGGCAGCTTGCTATGGACTGAATCCTTGTGTGCCCCAATGTTCCTATGTTGAAGTCCTTATCCCCACCATGATCGTATTTGGAGGTGGGGCCTTTGGGAGGTAGTAGGTTTAGGTGAGTTCCTGAGGGTGGGGCCCCCACGATGGGATTGTGCTCTCAGAAGAAGAGGAAGAGATGAGAGTCCTCTCTCTCCGCCATGTGAGGGCACAGCAAAAAGACGGCTGTCTCCAAACCAGGAAGAGGCCCTCAGCAGACGCTGAGTGTGCTGGCCCCTTGATCTGGGCCTTCCGAGCCTCCAGCACTGTGAGGAATAAATGTTTGTTGTTTAAGCCACTCCATCTACGCTATTTTGTTACAGCAGCCCCAAATAAGACACAGCTCGTTTTGGGAATTCAATTTAACAGTCATTTGTTGAACATTTACCTGGCGTGGGTGGTAGGGGTTATATGCAGGTGAGTGAGACCTGGCGTCTGCTCTCCAGGGCCTTGGAATATAACAAGAACACTGGTCTTTGCCAGAAGATATGTGCATCAAATTATTGATTAAATTGAGGACATGACCTAGATTTATTCAAGCAAATGAAGAAGTGTCCAACTGTATATAACTAATTTAAAACCAAAACGCTTTCTTGTCTTCTAAATGGCTAAGGTTCTCCAGAGAGTGCCCATTGATTATTCTATTCCATCTTTGAGTTAAAGAAACTGTTACAAAGCTGGGGTTCTACCTGTCCCGAATGTGGACTGAGAACTATTAGAAGGTTAGCAGCTGTGGATGTTACAACACGTGAGACATTGTCCTTGACTGGACTACTCCAGGTCTAACTGGGGAGTGAGATACATAAACAGATAATTACTGAATAATTTGTTCAGAGCTGTAATGGAGGTGTCCACGAACTAGTGTGGGAACTCAGAAAAAGGAATGCAGGAAAGCCAAGAAGGTCTTGACAGATTACCTCATATTTGAACTGGATCGTGTGTGATAAGTAAAATTTTTTTGTGTGAAAAGTCTAGGGAAGGATATTCTGGCAGAGACAGCAGCGTATTAAAGGCACTGGCTTTCCTGGTAAAGTGGTGAGGTGTGCTCTTGGAGGTTTGCTGTGGGAAGGGGTTTGGGGGCGGGAGTGAGTCCGGGGTTGGATGGTCAGAGTCAGATACTGGCCTCTCATAGCAGCGCTTAAACATTCAGACACTGTTCTGTAGGTACTGGGGAGCCCAGAGGGTCTTTGAGCAGGGGTTTGTGGCTAGAATAGCCTCCTGGGCGAGATGAGTGGAGTGGAGAGGAGTTGGTTAGGAATCCGTCCTGCTTGTCCAGGGAGCCATGATGAGGACTTCAGCAGGGTAAGACGATTGGATTCGATTTTGATTACATGACCTTTTAAAAATAATAGTTACCGTTGATCTTAAAACTCTTGATTGGTTTGTGCTTAACGTCTAGTGAAGACCTCTGGAATACGCTAGGATACTTTGTGCACAGATCCAATTTAGTACATTTTTCCTTGAAGTTCTCATATTTTCCTGTTTTCCCTTTGACTAGCAGAGAACATTTCCCTCATTTGTAAAGCAAAAGCAAACCAGGAGCTTAGGCCTTTGAACAGAGTGATTTAGAACTCACTTTCTGCTCTCCGGGCTGAGGGGATAGGCCAGCATCAGCTGGGCAGACTGCTAATCTCTCCGGTTTGTCTGTTTCCTGCAGTGGGGGATTTGTCCCTGGGGCAGCAAAGGATTCCCTCAGTGGCTGCTCCTGCCATTTAGCAAGTCAGGCAGTTGCCAGGAGAACCCTCTGGCTTTGTTCCTGGATGTGAGAGTGGACCCGTGGCCAAGTTTAAGGTCATGGCATTCCTTCCCTTACAGCAGCTGACGTCAATTAGGAGAATTCCCCATGCCTTTCCTCTGGGGAGAGTTAAGTGGGGATGAGAATCCAGTGTCTTTTGAGAGCTAAAGACCAGTGTTTGTTCTCCTCATACTATCATTTGTCACTATCAAAGCAACGTGGCCTTAGTTGATAAGGGAATAACATATTACTTCTGGGGCATTTTGCCCACTTGTGATTTCAGTGTTCAAATCTTTAGGGCCTGCCCCACAGCCAGAGGCCTGTTTTGGTACCCGGCCTGCTGCTGGCAGTCAGCACATTCAGTCCCAGCCTGTGGCAGCCGCACATCGTTTTGGTGTTCTTATTCTCCTTAATTTGGGCCCTTGATTAAAAAAAATAGATAGTGCTGATACAAGGTCACTGCATGAGAGCCCAAGTCCTTTTCCCTGAATTGTTTGCGTCTCTGGTTTTGCAAGGATGGTCTTAGGAAACCCATTTTATCAAGGAGAAAAGGGAGTCTCAGAGTTTCACTCCGAGTTTCTCAAACTTGCGCCTGGATCAGAATCAGCTGGAAGGCTTCACGAAGTACAGATTGCTGAGTCCCACCTCCAGGGTTCTGATCGAGTAGGTCTGGAGTTGGGCCTGTGAATTTGAGCGTCTGGCAGTTCCCCAGAGGTGAGGACACCCTCCATGGGGACCACACTGCAGGAACCACTGGTTGAAGTAACTGCTCTGAGGCCTCACAGCTAGTAAGCTGAACACTTTGACGGACCATCCATCTACATAACTCAGGCTTAGCTGTTACACTGGTACTGTACACACTGCTCCCTCTGTATGAAGGTTAAAAAATGAGACATTTTCAGTTCATTTGACTAAAATTTGTGCTTGCTTATTACTGAAGAAGACATACCAAGAATGCTGTTAAAGGTTCTCAAGAAATAGAAGGAACAAATTATTTTGACTGTTTATTATAATTTATTATATTTTAAATAAAAATATGTTGCTATAATACAAGGGAGAAAGACAAAACAATAGTGCTTAGCATCCTTGGGGCACAGAATTTATCTATATAGTTTGTTCCAGGGAAAAACCTTAGTGCTTTTGTTTTTTCTTTGGTGACAAAGATTGGTCCTGAGCTAACCTCTGTTGCCAGTCTTCCTGTTTTTGCTTGAGGAAGATTGTCACTGAGCTAATGTCCATGCCACTCTTCTTATTTTGTATGTGGGATGCCACCACAGCATGGCTTGACGAGCAGTGTGTGGTCCACTTCTGGGATCCAAACCCGTGAACCCCAGGCCACCAAAGCAGAGCACGTGAACTTAAGCACTACACCGCCAGGCCAGCCCCGTTAGTGCTTTTCTTTACAAGCTCTTTGCAAGTTGACTATAGAAAGCTACTGCTGGGACAGTTTATAAAGGAAAAAAGAAAGACCGGAATCAAAAGCATCTTTAAGTGAATTGTGTGGTAATGAATACAGTATTATATTAAGAATAGTTGAGCCATAGTAATTCAGCACTTGTGTGTAACATACAAGTCAGTACTAATCTTTTAATGTCAATAAGCGTAAGCCACCATCCAAAGGAAACGTTTGACAATTGTTACAATTACATCATAATTGCATGAACAGTATTTTGCTTTAAGACACAGTGTACCCTGTCCTTTTCAGTTTGCCATGAGTCGGTACTTTTCACAAATAAGGAAGTGTTTAAGCACCATTGGTAAAGCAGTGCCTGTAGTTTCCATAGGAAGATAAAAATCCCCCAAAACTATTAATCTTAAAATCTGAAAGTTATCACTTGCAACAATAATATTTTGATGGTTTTAGAGAAGGTTGAAATATATTATAACCAATGCTGCTGTGGCTTTAAGAGAAGTAATGTTTCAAATAATGCTGAGATGCTTCCAGCTGAAGAAAGAGCGTTCCTCTGAGGTACCTCAAAAGAAAGATGTAGGTGTACTTCCCTTTGTCTACCCAGATTCTATCCATGTTTCTCATGTCATCTTATGCTCCATTTCCTCACTGAAGTGTCCCTAATAATTCAGACTCCATTGATTTCCTTCTCTTGAGATCCAGTAATGTCCATAGGCTTTAACGCATGTTCCCAAATACTGGCCACAGACTGGCACTGGTCTTACGGCGAGTTTGCACTGGTCCAGAGGGAAATTATCTTTTCTGTTTAGTGAGAATTCTTTCTTTCAGTTTATGAAACCATGATGATAGTAGATGGTAATTGTTTTTATAGCTTTTTGGGGGACAAATTAATGACTTGTTATTGTAAGCCTAACGTTTAAGTTTTTGTTTTGTTAAAGTTATAAACACTATTTTTTAACTCTTGGCTTTCACACAGTCCTGTGAAGGAAGTTCTGTTATCAGGTCCATTGTACAAATGAGGAAACTGAAGCTCGGGGAAATTGAGTATGGTATCTAAGGTTACCCCACTAGACGTGCCAGGACTGGTATTAAAACCTGGGTGTTTCAACTATGTCTGTTCCCATTTTATTTGGGAGTAGAATTTTACAGGTCCATGAAATCATTAAATCTGGTAGTAATCATATAGTGTGGCATTTAACGATATTGTACTGATGAGTTTTTATTGTTTCATGCTATTGTACTCTTAAATGTTAACATCTGGGGACATGGATTTTATATCATGGTTTTGTGGATGTTCCTCTGTTTCAAAATAGTTTCAATGTACTGCTGATTTAAACCTAGTAAATTATAGTAAGAATGTAACGGAAATATATAGGGACCCCTAGTGCAGAATACGTATTTATTTATGTGTGTGTTGCTGTGTGTCAGTGCAATCATTTAAAAAGCAGTTCTCTTTTTATTCTGTTCTTTTCTCCTGAATAGCTTTTTGTTGATTTCCATCTGAAGTGGAGGATTTTGGACATGTGAGATCCTGGATCAACAAAATATGTGTATTTGTCAGTAGTAGTTTCTTATAGAAGAATTTGTAATTTAATCAGTGGGTTAGTAAGGTAAAATAATATTAAATTTCAAGGCAGCTGCTTTATCACTATTTGAAATGAGTATCCTGGTATATAAAACATGTTATTTAAAACATTAAAGACCTTATGCACACGTCTAGCTAATATTAAAATAGATTCCGTGAGAGAAGCCTTTAGGCAGTTCAGTCCTGGCTTTGCTTTTCTCGGGGGTCAGAAGGCTTGCCCCTCTCCTGCTGTTCTGTCCAGCTCTCCCCCGCACGTCACTGAGGGAGCCCTGCCTCAGGAAGTAACGTGAAGGTCCACGGAATGGTTAGAACCTACGTCAGTGCTGGGGAGGGCAAAGAAAATCTCTCAGAAAGGTCCAATGTTCTTTCCCTCACGTTAAACCCTAAAAGGTATGTGCAGGATACTGTAGATATACATAAATCCATACCCAAGAAAAATTACAAACTTGTCGCAAGCCTCCTTTAAGTTGCTTTCATCAGATGAAAATAACATTTCTAGTTAAATATATTTTGTAAAAATAGGATTTTACTGATTTTATGATGGTCAAATAAACCAACAAACCCCACATCCAGGGAATAGTCAAGTCTTTTTCAGAAATTTTTGTTGTTGTTGAAGTTGACATACAATATGATGTTAGTTTCAGGTGTACAGCATGGCGACTCGACATTTATATGTCACAAAATGCTCACCACAACAAGTCTAGTTACCATCTGTCACCACACAAAGTTATTACGGTATTATTGACTGTAGTCCCCTTGCTGTACGTTATTCCCCGTGACTTATTTATTTCACGACTGGAAGTTTGTACTTCTTAATCGCCTTCACCCATTTCACCCATCCCCCTGCCTCACTCCCATCTGGCAACTACCAGTTTGTTCTCTGTATCTATGAATCTGTTTCTGTTTTGTTGTGTTTGTTCATTTGTTTTTTAGATTCCACATATAAGTGAAATCGTATGGTATTTGTCTTTGTCTGACTTATTTCACTTAGCATTATATCCTCTAGGTCCATTTATATTGTCGCAAATGGCAAGATTTCATTCTTTCTTATGACTGAATAATATTCCATTGTGTGTGCCACATCTTTATCCATTCATCTGTCGATGGACATTTAGGTTGCTTCCATATCTTGGCTATTGAAAATAATGGTACAGTGAAGATAGAAGTGCATACGTCTTTTTGAATTACTGTTTTTGTTTTCTTTGGTAACTACCCAGAAGTGGAATTGCTGGATCATATGAAAGTTCTATTTTTAACTTTTTGAGAAAGCTCCATACTGTTTTCCATAGCAGCTGCCCCAATTTACTTTCCAACCAACAGTGTACCAGGGTTCCCTTTTTCCCACATCCTCAACAATGACAACACTTGTTATCTTCTTTTGATGATAACCATTCTAATAGGTGTTAGGTGGTTTTGATTTGCATTTCCCTGATGATTAGTGGTGTTGAGCCTCTTTTCGTGTGTCTGTTGGCCATCTGTATGTCTTCTTTGGACAAATCTCTATTCAGGTCCTCTGCCCTGAGGCATTTCCTCTGCCCTGTTTCATTTTTATGAAACAACATTATATTTTGATATGCTGAACAAGATTTCAATTTCCGCTTTCATATGGTTACTTTTTGACTCCAGTTTGGTGTATAATATGCTTGTCTGTAATTAATTTCTGTTCATATTTGACCTTGTGGTCCATGTAACAGCCAGTTTTAGACATAGCAGCATTGTTTCCTTGTTTTCCTTAAGATATTTAAAGTTTGGACACTTTAAAGTTTTAAAGTTTGAACTTCAACTTCATGAGATTCCTATGTGTAGGTAAAAGGAAACTTGACCTATTTTATTCTTTCTATAAGCTTTTCTTAACTTGTTTTTAAATACTCTCTCCTCTGCACTGTCTTTCTTTATGTTTATGATAGACAAAGTCCTGTGAAAGAGTAAAATTAGCATCAGTTGGAAGGAAAATTGTAGGTAAAAGTGGAAGAAACAAAATTATTAACTGAACTTTCTTTTTTTCTTTATGGCTCCATTTGTAATGATTTTTTATTTTTAATAAAAATTGACATCGAAATCACCATTTTATTCACAGTGCCTTTTATTTTTGATTCATACTTTTTTCTTATATTCAAGACAGTATTGTTGAGCTTTTTGGATTTTATGATTGGTGTCAGACATTTTAATATTAAAAAATCTATTTGGAATTCATGAATTTGATTCCATTTCAGAAGCGCAGTATTATGAAGTCTCTCCTGGTCTGTGAATGTGCTGTCTGATTTCAGGTGCCATCTGCTGGTATGCATTTGATACGTCCTGTTGTACTTCTGTCTGCCAGCAGAGTCTTATATCCTTTATTGCTTATGAAGGAGAATGTTTTTGAATTTACTTGCAAAGACATTTGTTTCCATTTCAAACAAAGGATCCTTTGTACCTTACTTTCTGTTTTCTTAAAGTAATATGCATGTTAGCTTTGGTCTTTATTAACATAATCTGATTCTTTCTTGAAAAAACATTGACTTTGAAAATCAGGCTCCAATTTTAAGAACTCAATTTAGTTCACAGAAATTTATAGATATTCAGCATCCACTTTAAAACCCTAACTGCATATGTTTTCCATTTAGTTTTTAAATGGTAAAATTTGATTGGCTATTTGAATATCATGTGATGAATAGGAGATTATCAGATAATCATAAACATGAAACAGAAATTATTCATTTGAGATTCTCTTCCTCATGTTTTAAACATTAAAGGCCAGCTCCTTCAAAGGTGGACCTTTGCTTAATCCTCACTACTGCTGTCTTTGCCTTCTTCAAGAGATAAGCAGGTAATACTTATTAAATATATATCAAAGCCCGGCGAAAATTAGGAAGTTAATTGTCTGCATTATTGATTTAAATATCCATTCCACTTGAGAATCTGAATTGAGGAAGTGTTAAAAATACATTAGATTTTTTTTTTTAAACCCTTTCAGAATTATTTGTGGCTGGTTCGCTTAAGGGCGTGGTGTCAGTGAGCCAATTTATAGATTCTTTTCCCCTGTTGTCTGTTTAGCATTCTCAGATTATACTCAAACTTCTGATCCAGCCAGTTTATCTGGGAAGAAAAAAAGAAAAAGAATGGAGTGAGAAGAGGCGAGAAAGGCAGTGTGAGTGTGTCCCTGCTGCGTAGGTCGCCTGAGCTGCACCTCCTAAATAATGACAGTGACTTTATTTCCACCCTCTGCAGTGTGGTATCACGCAAAAATAACAGATCGCTAGATTAGCATTCTGGATCTGCGGTTCTCTAGCTGTTTACCACTGGGCAAGCTTTTTCATCTCTGTAAAGCTCAGCTGCCTTGTCGTTGAAGAGCTGGTGTTAGCCTTTGCCTGCCACTCAGATGAAGTGAAATGCGCTCACGGCACTTAGAGTGAGTGCCCAAGACGTCGTAGCCGGTCTGTCGTCATTGCTGCAGCTGTTTTTGTTGTGGCTGTTGTTGTTATGTAGCTAATATTCCAGCTCTCAGTTCTGCTCCATTGTTTGGTGGAGAATCGTAGAGAGCTTTTAACCGTGTTAATTTGGATGATGTAGCAGACATGGCATTTCCCTTTTTATGGATGCAAGTAAATACTCAGAGGGCTGTGGGATGAAGGAGGAAGCAGACAGGTCCTCATGTCCACAGCTCTCCACTGCTCTTCCTTTCTAAATTGCAGACAAGGTTTAATTTTAATTAAAGAAAAGTAAATTTTGTTTTCGTGAACATTTTTCTGCTGTCAGTGTATCAATTAGAAAGAAGAAAATGAAAAAAAAACTGAAACATGAGCTATTAAGATGTCTTTTAAAATTAAAAGTAATTAACCAAATATGGGAGGGTGAGCCTCCCTCAGGCTTCCCACATCAAGTAATAATTCTTCATATTTGACGGCTGAGAATCATTCTGACGCAGATAGACTTTCATTTCAAATTGGATAGTTGACTTTTTAAAGAACAGTTCAAGGAACCATCAGCGAAGTGTACATTATCTCGATTTTACATTTCCCAAGTAATGTGCAACTGTAGATTGCTCTCTGCTATTTCAGTCAGAAAAATGCAACAGGGATTTCCAGTGGTTTTTTTTTTCCTCCCACTGGCCACCGTAGGGCCAAAAATCACTGATAAATGGAAATTTGTCTTATCCATAAGACAAGTAACATGCATTGACATCAATTAAGCTGATTCAGATATTTTTAAAGCTTCCTTTGCTGGGCATTCGCCTGATCCGGGCACTGTCTGAGCATATACATACAGCCACGTTAGCTTGCTCTTAGCAGCAAGTTACAAATCCTAAGATGGTTTAGAAAGTCTTGCATGTTCCGTTCTCTGTATATGTCTTCAGTCTTATCCAATACCAATTTCCCTTATCTCTTTATTTTCTATGACCCATCTACACTGGCATTCTTTCAGTTCCTTGAATGTACCACTTTCCTTTCCGTTTCTTTTTTTTTTCAAAGTTAGTGCTTTCTTTTGTGTTGTGTGTGTGTGTGTGTGTATATGAGGAAGACCGGCCCTGAGCTAATATCCGTGCCCATCTTCCTCTACTTTATATCTGGGACGCCTCACAGCATAGCTTGATAAGCAGTGCTAGGTCCTCACCCGGGATCCCAACCAGTAAACCCCCGGCAGCTGAAGCAGAGTGTGCAAACTTAACCGCTACGCTACTGACCTGCCCCTGCTACCTTCCTTTTCAATAGGAGGCTTGGTACATGCTGTTCCTTCTTTCTAGAATATGCTGAACCCCCAAACACACACCCAATAATCTTGAATAGTCAGATTTCAGCTTAAATGTCACTTCATTAGTTCTTTGGGAAAGCCTTCCCTGGCTACCCCAATATAGCACCGTGTACCTTTTCTTCAAAATATTTATCACAGTAATAGTATTATGTTATTTGTGAGATCACTGCATTTAAGTCTCTCTTCCTCATTAGACTATCAGTTTCATGAAGGCAGACCTGCTGTGCCCACTATTTTATCCTCACATGTAGCACAGTGTTTTCCTCTTGGTGAATATTCATTATTTGTCCAATGGAGTGATATAGGTATTATCTCAGTTTATAACGTTTATTAATATTCCTTATGACCACACATACCATGTGTCAAAGAGAACCAGAGGCTGGCACCAGTTAAAGTGATAAAAACACAAAAGGACAAGTTGGAATTTGTAGCCAAAGAGCAGGGCAAGGGGTCAGTGGACGGAAAATTCCTAAGAGAAGATATCAGAGATGGGGGATTCTTGCTGAAAGCAGGCCAGGATGATCAGATACTAAGGATGGGGTGATGCTTGCCGTAACTGGACTGGACAGGCTGAAGACATGGCCCAAAGGGTGAGGCCTGGATGCAAAGAGGGCTCAGAGGAGCCTATATAAAGTTAGACCAAGGAGAGAGTCTTTGTGACGCCCTTCTCTTGTTCAAGGAAAGGAGAAGCATTCCTTTTCTCTCTGAACGATAGAAGTCCATTTTTTTTCTGGTCCCCTTTTGTTCATTAAGGATCAGCTGAACGATCTGTTGGGACCTGGTGACAGGTGACATGTGCTGCACTGTGCAACCTAGAAACATTTAGGGAGAGGGATACCTGTAAATAGGAAGACAGAGATTCGGGGCTGCATCAGTCTATATGTCCACCTTCATGGGCCTTTAGGGATTCTCCAGAAGAAGTCCCAGAACCCATTATCTTTCCTCAGTGGTATCAGGGCTATGGCAGTAATGGAAGGAATTTCTGCATTCGCCTCTCAACCCGTTCTGGTTGTGACAAAGACATCAGTTAAATTACTGGCACACAGGTGCTGCCGTCACTTCCCTCCATGTCCAGGGAGACGTGGTTGTGGAGGACAGTACACTGGGCTTCTTGTAATTGGCAAGTCACATATTCGAGGCCAGTGGAGATGTTGTCCAGGGACAAGGCGAGTTGCTTCAGCAGTGAATAGATGAATCTGTTGTTGAGTCAGACTTCTTCAGCCAGTGGATAGATACTTTGGGATGGTATCCAAAAGTTGGCAAACTTTTCCCAGAAAGTAGTGAGGTCATGAGTGGAATTTAGGCTCAACTCTGTAGCTGTTTTTTCTAAATCACCTCTCTACAAGGGAAGCTATGAAGTCCTGACACCTTTTTCATTTCTACAGTGAGAATGAGGTGAACTGGAGAGAGTGGGTGTTTATTTTAGAGAGAGTTCAAGAAAGGAAGGAAACTGTAGAGGATTGAGTGTGATGAGGGCATTAGCAAGATTGGCGAACTAGCAAGATTCTGGCTAGTAACAGCCAATAGGCTTGGGTTCCACAGACAAAGTAAGAATCATCAGGAGCTAGCCAGAGGTCATAGGAATAATTATCTGTTGGCTGAAGGTGACCAAAGAATGCAAATTTTGAGGGTGGGGAAAGGATTTGTCAGAGGTGGTTTATGTGTGGTTGGGTTGAGTCTGAGGAATTAGGCCAGGAGGGCTAATGGGGACATGTCCATTGATATGAGGGATGCCTAGGGGACACAGAGTGGCTTAGGGATTTTATGTTGAATTTAGTGATAGCCAAATAAGTATAATGACAAATGCTCATTTCAAGAAAGAGGCTAGTGGTAAAATTTCAATGGAAACAGTCATGACCCTTGTGAGGATAGACTGGAATAGGTTTGGGGGTTGACTCACAGTGAGTAATTGTCTGATTTAGAATGGTGGAGGGAAAGAGAAGAAGGGTGATAGCAAAATAAGCATTCTTGATTGATCAAAGAAGTTGGAAATGTCAGATGTCCACTCAGGAAAGGGAGCGCAGTACCCAGAGTCTGTCCGGTAGAGGTCAATAGGAGACAGTGTGACTGTATTTGTCAGAATAAATTATTCTAAGGATCAGTAATGATCATGATTTTAAATTTTTTAAATTTGAAGACAGGGTTTCTTTTTGAGCAGGTTTTGATTTTCTGTTTAAGTAGGGCCTAATGCTAGATATATTAAGTGTTCACTATACTACTGGCAAATAATAAAATTCGAACATTTGTCTATGTGTTCTATCTTGTGTTCTGGATTTTTTTCAAGAAAAATCTGCATTCTGTATGTAATGGGAGTGTTGTCGCCCAGTGAAAAGATCATTGGTTCTAGAATCAAACAGACGTAAGTGTTATTCCTGCTGATGACAGGTTACCTAACATCCCTTTCCATTCACTCATGTTCAAATGGTTGAAATAATTTCTACCTTACATTGCGGTAGGACAATGTTTGAAAAGTTCTTCACCCAGTACTGACGTGCAGTAGAACTTAGTGAAGAAAAACGAGCATTTATTGCCATTAACTTTGATGCATATACACTCATAGCCACAAGCCCTCTGTTCATAGTTGGATAACTATGTTTATATTTAGTAAGAAGAGAAAACTTATATTTTTCCTTTTGTAGTGGCCTACACTGGACAGTGATGGTTGTGGTTGTAGGGGTTGTTATTTTGTCTGCTAAACTTAGCAAGTGTTTTTGATAAGAAACTTCAGACATTTGGTGATTTATTCAGCACTTAATTCGTATTTGCCATTTTGGTGCAAATCAGAAGTCATTAAAATAATTTATGGTCAAAAATTCAAGTCAGAGAATGTACATAAACTCTTTTCTTGTCTTGTTTGGTGTGCTTTATCATCTGAATTCTACTTTCCATGTGACTCATATGAGTTACTTGACATTTGTTTTGGTTCCGAGTAGTATAGTTGTCTTGTTTAGAATCTACTTGTCATTATTATACCAGAAGAGTACCTTTTTCTGCGCCTAACACGAAAAGGAAGATGAAAAGAATAATATTGTTGAAAACTATTGTCTAGAAGCACTGAGAAAGGGTGTAGGATGGTGAGTCAGGAACCGGAGAGGTGGTGCCAGTCCTGATGACAATTTCTTCCTGCAATTCCTGAGCAGATTATTCTAGGTGGTCCCAAAGCCCTGTTCACTTCTGATTCTGTGAATATATTTCTTACTCAGAGTACATATTTCATGACTTCAAAGTGAATATCTTGATTAGATACTTCATTAACCTTATCAGGGTTTCCTCCTGCCACCCTTTAAAAACATCTCTGTGTCAAAGTCACAGATAACCCTAACTTATGTTACTGTGTGATTTCACTTCCCATTGTGTCATGGTTTCCTGAATGTTTCAGAACCACTCGTTTTATTTTTGTGAGTTCTTCAGTATCCAGATGACTTCTGTCATTAGCAATGTAGTCTATATTGTTGTAGCTGAAGCTTCCCCACCCATCCCCACACAGGTTTCTTTTTTCTTTAAAATGGAGAAAGACTATTTCACCAAAATATTTTGTCTTCTTTTAAGTATATGCTCTTTACACTTCTCTAATATAAATAGTGAGTCTTCTTTTTTATTTGAGTAATTTTATTGTGGCTATAGAAAAAAGCATAGGGAAAAGGGAATGGATTTGTGAGTTTTAAGTAAAATATTCTGATATATCACTATGACAGAATAAGAAATATATTTTTGGTCTCTGCCCCTGGTTCCTTGCACAGAGCTCCTAAAACCCTTGTAACTTCCTGAGAGATGAGAGGATAGGAGTGTCTTAAACAGCACTCCTAAATCCTTTGGAATTTTCTGAGTGATAGGAGCATCTTTTGTTCTAATGAGGTGACTCTTGGTGGGCTCCTGGATACCTTCATGCTGGGGGCTGGTCACCAGAAGGACCAAGCCATGATTAGAAGCTTGGAAGTTTCAGCCTCGTCCCCATCCTCTAGGGAGGGGAGAGGGACCGGAGATTGAGTTGATAATTATCATGCTTATGTGATGAAAGCCTCCACAGAAATTCCTAAACTGTGGTGTTCGGAGGGCTTCTGGATCCACATGCTACTAGGGCAGCACACCCGACTCCGCGGGAACAGAAGCTCCTGTGCTCAGGAGCCTTGCAGACCTCACCATATGTACTTCTTCATCTGGCTGTTTGTCTGTATCCTTTATAATATCCATTATAATAAGCCAGCGAACATACGTAAATGTTTCCCTGAGTTTTGTGCGCCATTTCAGCAAATGATTGAACTTGGAGTGGGAATGGCAAGTTGTGGGAGCGCCCGGCTTTGTAACCAAGTCTGACAAAATGTGGGTACCCTAGGAACCCGTTATTTGGAACTGGCATCTGGAGCACTCCACTAGCTTTGAGTAGTTAGTATCACAATTGAGTTAAATTACAGGACACCCAGTTGATGTGTGGAGGGTTGGGAAATTGGTCAGCGTCCCATACATGTGGTATCAGAAGTGTGTGAGGAGAGAGTTTTCTTTTAATCCCATAGCTACTGATATTTTATTGGATGTTGGCCTCTCTTACTTTTTTTGTGTGTGAGGGGTTCATAGTAGTTGTATGTTTAGTAATAGTAATAATTTAATGAACACTTTCATTATTCCTCTAAGGGTTAATGATTTGCTCATATATCTGATAACTGATCATATCAATCCTTGTTATTAATCAGTCCCTATTGTTAAATTCTTGACTTTTACAGAATATTTGACTTTTTCCTGTGATTATTTTCTTGCTATGAATAGTCATCTAATTTTATTTTGGAAGAGACTTAGCGACCATCCAGCCACCAGCCTCACAGATCAGGAAACTGAGGAGCAGGGGCTCGGCGTGGTCTGGCAGCGTCACTCGCAGCTGCTTAGCACTGAGTTAGGCCCAGAGTTCTGGTCTCCTCTGTCACATCACACTGCCCTTCTTTGTTCTGGCTTCTATTTCCTTCTGAACGACAATGGAGAACATCGGTGATTTCACTTCTGCAGCATGCCACTGTTACTTTTGCAATTTAATTTCTATTGCCTTTGTTGGAATTTAATGTATATTTATAAACATAAAGTACATTTTTAAAGTTATTCTTTAGCAATAGAGTTTTTCTACTCTTACGTGCCCTGCAGGTCCCATATGAACTCTCGTTTCCTTGCTGCCCGTTAACTAGAGTAGGGCCTTCTTGTCCTCCTGCCTCTGTCCTTGGCCTAGAGCTTGCTTCTGCTTCTCACGCCGTAGCTGGCAGCAGGGCAGAGGTGGCGACCTGCAAGGCGTGATGTTTGTCCATCCCATGATTATCCCTGTTTAACTGCTGGGAAAGTTTTTCTCATCTTCCCCCATAATTACCTTTAAATGTCTTTAGACTTGAGAAAGTTGGGTTTTGTGGAGAACACGTAATACTAATGGGAGCCTACCACAGATCTCCGTTCTCTGTTTCCTGTGGAAAATGGAATAAAATAGAATGTTTTTAGTTTCCCAAACTTACTCCTCTGTGTGGAGGAATCAAGCTTATTTGTTATTTTTATGCCTAAAGAGCAAACAATATTCTGCCCCGCTCTTTGCTGAGCCTTCTTCCTGGCCAGCCCTCTCGACTGAAAGTACACCAAAGACCATTACTTCCCGGTTCCTTCTTTCTCCTCCAGCCTTTAGAGCAGATTCAGGTATATCATCTTTTAATATTGTGTGCAGCTGCGGAATTACAAAACAGTGTGTTTGTATTACAAACGGCTCTAACTCTCTTTGGTCTCCTTGGATACTCCTTTAGGAGACACTCACAGAGAATCATAAAAACGTACTAAATCTGGAAGAAACATTCAGTATAAAAACCACTCAAGTAGTACAGTGAAAAAATAGTGGACTTGTCACGAATCAGCTGGAATAACCTCGGAGCAAGTCACTTCGACTCGTTATACCTTAATTTTCTCATTGATAAAATGAGCCAGACCGCAAGGTGCAAGAATTACCCCGTCATCACTTTTCTTTGGTTTTACTCACTTAAATTGACTGTTACTGTTTCCCAGAAGTCTGCCATGGGTCTGCTCCTAAGTCCTAATTTAAGCTATCACCTTGAACACTCCCTTTCGTTTCTCAGAAGTAAGACTTTTCTCTTCGGTAAGCCCCTGCTGATTTCTATAGCTTCAAAAACAAAGAGTATCATTCCAGTTGCTTCTTCTAGGAATTCTTTATTTCCTTTCTTTTGATCTTTGCTTCCAGGGCATTCTCATCTCCTTTTCTTCCATCATTTTAGAGTTCTTAGATCTTTTTCATGTCTCCCAAGATTTGTCAGGCCTTTAAATCTGACCCTAATCCTCTGGCTCTCCCCTTCACCCCCATTTCATAAAGCACACCCCTTCACAGCTATATGGTGCCCAGTCAGTTCCCAGCCCTGTCACTTGCCGGCTCTGTGACTGTTCAAGTTGACTTACACTCCCTGTGCTTCAGGGTCCAGCTCACAGAATTGCTGTGGGGGTTAAGTGAATTAGTATCTGCAAAGCTCGTAAGGCTCTGTCTGGCACAGAGTAAGTGCTGTGTGATTGCTGGCTATTGTCATTTCTGCAGGCGTTGCTCCCTTGCCCACCTCCCTGTTTTTCCTGGCCGGCGGGGGGGTCTCCTTTTCCGCAGACTCTGACTGCATGTCCTTTCGTGTTATCGTAGGTCAGGAAGGACACATCAACTGGAGCTCTCAGGCTTCCCTTACATACTTCAAATTATGCATAATCTCCTGCTTAGGGTTGAGCCTGTGTACCTCATGTTCCTCTGGTCCTAAAAGTCATCCTCACAGCGCTTACGGCTTTCACAGTGTTGGGAGGGAATGTTATACATAGAATGTATATGTAAGTGTTAATTCAAGAAAATGTTTTAGAAAAGATTTAAGCCAGACCACAAGAATATGTAAATATGAAAGGACTTACTACGTTCTTTTTTTAAAAATAAAAGGCACCTAAAGACTGTACTCTTTGGTGACTTATTCCCCAACTTCAGTGAATTTTGTGATATCTTGTTGGAAAAATTAATCCACCAAATAGTTTGGTTGTTTTGCTTCTTTGAAAAGAAATCTTTTAGGTTCATGTTTTAAAAGAGCTAGTATTAAAGAAGTAATACAGAAAAAGCCAATCTTATTCATAAACACGTAGTATTTAATAAAACTGTAGAATATGAAGAGTTTGAAAACTTAGAGCTCATCGAATTCAGTGATTTCCAAACTGTTTGTTAACAACACAAGTCTTTCTTTAATGAAATATTATGCAAAACTCCAAATCTAGAAGAGAGAGGCCCTAGGGAACCGACAGATGATGGCTCCCTTCTCCGCGGCCAGAGACTGCACAGAACGGAACTGAGGAGTATCAGCTCGGCTAAACTCCCCACCTCTGGGGAAACTGAGGCTCAGAGAGGTCTGCTTCATTACAAGGACTCAGCTAGGTAACAGCTGAACTGGGCGTAGAAATCAGCCGCCTGAACTCCTATGTAAGCATGACTTCCATCCTTCCTTTCTCTTGCCCTATGACAATAATGTTACAGTTAACTATAATTATTTGGAAGATTATAAAAGCTGGGACTTTGTGGTTAGATTGATCTGGGTTCAAATTCCAGATCTGCTTGTTTTGTCACTTAAGCAACTTAGTCTTTGCACCTTATCTTATGAATAGGATTTTCTTATCTGTTAAGTAGGCAGGATGCTAGTGGCATATACCTCAATGGATTTTTGTAATGCTGGCACAGCAATGAATGTTATTTGTTATTAGCATTGATGTAGTCATTGGTAATATTATTATATTCAGTTCACTAATTATTAAATCAGGAATTATTTTGATTGAAAAATTAAGCTGAATTACTATAAATTCAATTGGATAAAAAACCTCTTCGTCAAACTGTTATTTAAAACTTATACTCACAGAGGGTTATCATCTTGGTATCTATAGCTGTATCTTTACATAAATCCTGACATCACTGCCTTTCCTGATGCGTAAGAATAAGTGTGTGGTATAAATAGAACAATGCTATTTTTTAGCTGTTAATAAAAATGTAGATTACTAAAGCTGGATGTAACTATGGAAATCATCTAGTGTTTCATTTTACTCTTGCAAAAATAAGCCCACTAAAATTTGGATTTTTTTCCTTGGTGTACCAGGTTTGCAAAGTCTTGTACATCCGGGCACTGCCTTCTCCTTCCTACCACAGGCTGAATAAACACCCTGCCCACTGCACTTCCACGTATTACTCATAGCGATGTAGCTGGGCCTACAGGACATTTTCACATCCCCCCCCCCGCCAATAATAACAACCAACCAGACAAAAGCCCTGTTTGTTCCTGATTTCATGGAATTAGGTGTAAACCTCCTAAAACTCCTGTAGAAGGGGCCACATGGCTTAGAGGGAATATGAAGTAGGAAAGGGGGACAGAGAGTCTCTTTCAAGATTTTAAAGGCAAGGGAAGTGGGAATAACGTGTTAGGAACATTCAGTCACAAGTGTACTGTGACTAACAGTATGTCTTGGTCGCAATGCTAGGCACTTTTCTGCCCGTTTTCCTATTTAAGGCCTCAACAGCACAGCAATTCAGTAATAAATTTAGTGCTAACTATGTGCTAGGTGCTGTACTAAGTGTTGGACTGTATCGGTGAAGAAAAGGCAAGATGAGTACATACCTCCCTTTATAAATGAGGTAGCTGAAGGTCAAAGATGCTAAGCAGCTCACCTAAAGCCACAGATAGTAGTGGCACAAATGGGATTTGAGCACAGGTCTCTGATTGCACAGTCCAGGTTTGGGGAATATAGCGTGAATTGCTAGGCACACTCCTGTTGAGTGTTTTTGCCTACAAAATGCAGTTGATAATACGTCTATGCCTCTCTCTTGGGTTTATTGTGAGAATCAAGCGGTACTTTGGATGTGGTGGGTTTAGTTTCTCTCTTCCTGTCTCCCACTGCTCTCTGTGACGGTCTGATAGAGCATTAACACTCTGGGGTAACTCTGTTTATGGGTGTGACTCCTCCAGTAGAAAACACACCTGCATTCTACAAGCTGTTGTTCCTTCATTCCATCAGTTGGTTGCTCAACAAATATTTATTGAATGCTTCCAGGCATTAGACACTGTGCTAAATATGGGGGTACCATAGTAAATGAGAAACTTGTTTATTTTCGTATGATCCTTACCTTCTAGCAGAGATGGGTATCACACAATTGTTTATACTTGTGATAAGTATTACAGAAGAAAACAGATACACATCCATCTCTCTTAAAGCTGCACCTGTTTGCCAAATGAATTAGTAAATGAATGAATAGTTGGAATGAATTCCTGTACAAAGTGGCGACTGAGCACAGGGACCTGAGCCTCGTCGTGCCGGGGTTCAGAGCCCAGCCCTGCTCTGACTGAGCACGGGGACCTTATGCAAGTCACTCAGCCTCCCCGTGTTAGGTTTCCTGCAGAATGGGGATAATAATGGTTGTTTTACAACATGGAATTGAACATCGGGCTGAATGAAGGAACATCAGGAAACGTACCCTAAGGAAACTCTCTTTTAAGTATAGTGCACCACCTATGTTGTTCACCTTCTTTTAAGAGTTTGTTAAAAGGGTTGTTCTTAAACTGGAGTGTGCGTCAGAACCAAATATAAGGCTTTAAAGAATACGCATGTCCAGGCCCCTCTGTGGGAGATTCTTATTCAGTAAGTCTGGAGGGAGCTCTAAATTTCCAAGGCTTCACAGATGACCCTGATTCACACCCCAAGGGGAAACCTGGTGGTCTTGAAATGACACAGAAAGGAGTTTACACGCATGGCAAAGCATGAACATCAAACTGACAGCCGCCTAAGGACTTTGTTCTGTGTGCCTGCTCTTGAGTGAGTACTGATAGCCACTTGGGAAAGTGTCATCACTAAGCAAAATGTTTAAGAATTCCTGTAGACTCTAGTTGTTTTTCCAAATGAGATTTAATTTTTAATACTTTTTCAAAATACCGAAATGATTTATTAATTGCCCAAATAAGTTTGTTTAGTCTGGAATGTGAGCTCCTGGAGGATGGGGATTTTTGTCCATGTCACTGCTCTATTGGTATATAGTAGATGCTTGGGAAGTAAGAGTTGAAATGAATTGAGTGAATTTTGAAAACCTTAAGATATTTTGGAAGGGGTAAGGCTATAATTGCCTGTGTGGAAATTTTCTGGTGAGGGTAGATGAAACAAATATTGATTATTCTATTATTTTTCTGAGTAAAATCCTGGATTTAACTGAGAAAGGTGCAGAGACAGAGAAGAGATGCTAGATGGGGCAGGGGACATTCTTGGCAAATACAAATATACCACCTCTCACCTTACCCCATGGTGCTCCTTCCCAGCTCTTAGCTCCTTTCCAATTAGCCGAATAGTGTTTAATTTCTTGAACTAGCATATAAACTGTTCATTGCCTTTGTTTTCCAGTTGCCTGGTTAACGGTGGCCTGAGAGCTGTCAGGACTGCGGGCCTTGGGTCAGGGTGCTAGAGCCGCACAGCTAGGTTCTTCACAGTCTGTTCTGGCTTTTGATCTCAGTGGGTGAGTTTCAATAAGAAGCAAGAGGATATTTTTTCCACTTGTCTAGGTAGCTTTATATAATTATGAGAAAAATAATATCTTTAGGCTTTAGATAGCTGAGGTTTTATGTGATTTAAGGCCACTATTCTTTTGTGATTTCAATTGCTAATCCAGAAATCTTAAGTTATTGTCTGCAGGTAATTTAAAGTCACTGTTGTATCCTGTGTTACAGTTCTTAATTGGGCTGTGGTGGGGATGATGCAGATTAGAAGATGCTAGAAAATCAGTACTGAATTTTCCACGGAAAATTATAGAAATAGGGGAAGTAAGCCAATGACTTAGGCCTGCCTGATAATTTACTGCCTCTATTCAAAATATGCTGCATGGCACTCACGGTAAAATGAACAGTCTTTTCTCTTCAGAATCAACACTGACTCCCCAAAGTTAAGAGGAGAAAAATCACCAGCAGGTCTTGAAAACAGGGCTTTTATGTGGGTTCTGAATCAGCATTTCTTAAGGGCACTTGTTATGGATTGCTTTAAGGCTGCAAAGTCATCACTTACGAGAGTCAGCATTGAAAAGGTGTTTACTGCTTCTGGGGTATGGCATCGGCATGACGGGTCCCTGCCTTCTAGCTGTTTATAATCGAATGCTGAAAACATGTTACAGTCACAGATAGCAAGGTAAACATCCTCAAACTCATACGTAGGTATGTGGTGAGCGTCTCTTCCTGCATCATGCATCTTTGTAGGCCTGTTTTCATTTCATACTGCTCTCAGTGGAAATCAAGCACAGGCGCGCCATCACTGTGATTGCTCTTCAATGTGGGTATAGAATTTAGAGGCTGGCTGATGCTCCCCGGGGCTGCCACGTGTGGTTGGGCAGGTATGCACCACACACGTCACAAGGCGGCAACCTAGTGAACAGTGCCCTCTGCATTGGTTTTTGTAGTAGCTCTGGGCGGGCCCACTCTTTGTTTGCGTGTTCACTGCCTGTTGAGCTCCTTCTCTAGGCTCTGTGCTAAATCCGTGTAGAAAGTATGAGTGATGAATTTCACCTAGCAGTTTTATTAGGATTTAGGTAGAATGTTCAGTGTACTGGGTTGCCTACACATGATTACCATACGAGACACTCAGTTTGATCTTCAGTGAGCAGGGAGCCTGGTTGTCGACTCTCATGTCTAGATGTAATTGCTTAGCCGCTTATCTGTGGTTCCTTATGTAATTAGTTGCCCTTGTAGAAAAGTTAAGTGTCTCAGTTTCCTATTTGCTGTCGTTATTAAAGTCTATGAGATAGATTTATCATTGTTTCATTTAATGCATATTATTGATCATCCAGCAAATAAGTGTAAAGGAGATGATAGAATCATTGAGAATTAGTTCCTGGGGTTGACTATTGCTTTATCAGGCTAAGGTGGTGGATTTTGCAGATGTATCATTGTATCTATGTAAGCAGATGTAGCAAATACAAATGCCTTGGGAAATACCTAATTTAATACTAAGAGATTTTCCTTGCTAGACAAGTGCATAGGATGGCACAGCTCCTAAAAACAATTTCCAAAGAATGGCATCTGTGGTCTTCATGGAGAAGATTCAGTTTTATAGTACCTGGACATTTTTTTGCCATCAGCCAATGTTTAGTCCTCCTCTTATTGGACTTCTTGCTACTTACATTTTACATTTCCTTAGGGTGTATTGATACATTTGAGAGCCTGCTACATTGTGTCTTGCTTTTATTTAATTTATTTGTTTTGGTAAAAATGGAAACTTGAATATTTATTAATCCTGAATTTGGGTTAAATTATGTACTATGCTACATATAAGAAGAATGACATTTTCATCAATATTTTCTCCCCAAATATAAGTTTTTAAGTTTCAGTGGACATTTCTAGGTAGAGAGAATGATGGCCTGGATGTTGAATCACAAATACTGAAATTTTGTCGTCTGCCAGCTTTCACCTGAGGTCTTCAGAGAAATTGATTCTCTGTGATAGGTAGGTGGGAGCAGAGCCTTTGGCCCTAAACCTGAAGAGCTGGGCAGAGCCGCGTGGAGAATTGCATTCTGCCTCCCTGCAGCAGACTTAAGAGCAGTGTGGATTCACTTCACCTATTTCCACCCTGCATTCAACCCTATAGTACACCTACCCAGAGACCAGCCGGAGGAGGGGAGAGAATGAGGCACAGAATGTTTCCCATGGCCTCGAGCTCTGCTTCCATAACCCAGTCTAGGCCTTTCACCAGCGCAGGGAGTGGCTGGGGAGAGGGAGGGAGACTAGGAATGATAGAATTCACATTTTTTTTTTTTAAAGAAATGTGAACTGTAAAGATAGAATTTTCCTACAGGATGCATGGATAGCTGAGTCATTTACAGACTTCTGCCTGTGAAAAACATGTCAGCGTGCCTTGTTCAGAGCAACCCCTGTTAGATGTGCTGGTGAAGACACAGACTTCCCCCTTCTCTGGGAGCAAATGAGTTCTCTCCTACCACCTCCATCTGTTCCTTTTCCTGGATTCTTCAGAAATTTGCAACCGTGGTTGAATTTGTTCAGAATGCTTTAGCAAGTATTGCAGGATCTACACAGCTTTCACCTTTATGTGTTAAAAGCTATGTTAGGATTATGTAACCAAATTGTCAATTGAGCATTTTTTTCTTAATCTCTGTATTTAAGTGATTCTTGGGGCTGCCAGTCTTCCACAGCTGATGGATCCTTCCCATTCGGCAGCAGATTGCTGCCTGCCAGCCCCTGCCCATCTGAGAAATGTTCCCATAGCAACACCAGACGATTTGTTTAGTTTCATTAGATACCAAAATTATAGCCTGAGAAATGGGTAATGTATATGCCATGCAATGGCACTCGTGGGGGGCTGCATTCACTGTGATGGTGAGGTCAGGTGGGGGAGCTTGTTCAAATAATCAAGAAAAATATTAGTAGTTCTTTTTATAAGGGAGAAAAAGAAACCTTTGGAATCTGAGTTGTTATTTCAAACTTCAGCAAGGATCCAGATTTACTCTTGATGTTGGCATTTGTAAATTTCCTAGCCCATTTTCTCTATGTTCTGAAAACCTGTCCCTTATTATCTATTTGGATACTTTCCTTCTCACACATAGTCTAAGAACACGCTCATTTCTCTGATTTTAAAGCTGTTTGTAAAGAACAGGTACACTCTGGGTGTTCAGAAAGCAGCAAAGTCTGTGGAATTTTTTTTTTTCGGATGTACATCATATTTTGAATTCTGTATACATTACATCATGTTCACCACCCTAACATTAATTATAGTGCATCCCCTCGCATGTGACCCTAATCACCCCTTTTGCCCTCCCCCCTGCTCCCTTCCCCAATGGTAACCACCAATTCAATCTCCAATGCTACGTGTTTTGTTGGTTTTTTTTGTCGTTTTTATCTTCTACTTATGAGTGAGATCATATGGTATTTGACTTTCTCCCTCTGACTTATTTCACTCAGCATAATGCCCTCAAGGTCCATCCATGTTGTCACAAATGGCTGGATTTCATCATTTCTTATGGCTGAGTAGTAGTCCATCGTGTATAAATACCACATCTTCTTTATCCATTCGTCCCTTGATGGGCACCTAGGTTGCTTCCAAGTCTTGGCTATTGTGTATAATGCCACAATGAACATAGGGGTGCAAGTATCTTTATGCCTCTGTGTTTTCAAGTTCTTTGGATAAATACCCAGCAGTGGGATAGCTGGATCATATGGTAGATCTATCCTTAATTTTCTGAGGATACTCCAAACTGCTTTCCATAGTGGCTGCACCAGTTTGCACTGCCACCAGCAGTGAACAAGGGTTCCCTTCTCTCCACACCCTCTCCAACATTTGTTGTTTCCTGTCTTGTTAATTATAGCCATTCTGACCAGAGTGAGGTGATACCTCATTGTAGTTTTGATTTGCATTTCCCTGATAGCCAATGATGTTGAGCATCTTTTCATATGCCTGTTGGCCATCTGTATTTCTTCTTTGGAGAAATCTCTGTTCAGATCTTTTGCCCATTTTCTAATTGGATTGTTGGTTTTTTTGTTGCTGAGCTGTATGAGTTCTTTGTATATTTTGGATATTAACCCCTTATCTGATATGTGGTTTGCAAATAAATATCTTCTCCCAATTGTTAGGTTGTCTTTTCGTTTTGTTGATGGTTTCCTTTGCTGTGCAGAAGCTTTTTAGTTTGATGTAGTCCCATTTGTTCATTTTTTCTTTTGTTTCCCTTGCCCGGTCAGACATGGGACTTGAAAATAGGCTGCTCAGACCAGTGTCATAGAGCGTACTGCCTATGTTTTCTTCTAGAAATCTCATGGTTTGGGGTCTTACATTCAAGTCTTTAATCCATTTTGAGTTGATTTTTGTGCATGGTGTAAGGGAATGGTCTACTTTCATTCTTTTGCATGTGGCTGTCCAGTTTTCCCAACACCATTTATTGAAGAGACTCTCCTTTCTCCATTGTATGCTCTTGGCTCCCTTGTCGAATATTAGCTGTCCATAAATGTGTGGGTTTACTTCTGGGCTCTCAGTTTTGTTCCATTGATCTGTGTGTCTGTTTTTGTGCCAGTACCATGCTGTTTTGGTTACTATGGCTTTGTAGTATAATTTGAAATCCGGGAGTGTAATACCTCCAGCTTTGTTCTTTTTTCTCAGGAATCCTTTGGCTTTGGGGTCTTTTGTTGTTCCATATAAATTTTAGGATTCTTTGTTCTATTTCTGTAAAAAATGTTGTTGGAACTTTGATAGGGATTGCCTTGAATCTATAGATTGCTTTAGGAAGTATGGACATTTTGACAATGTTAATTCTTCCAATCCAAGAGCACAGAATATCTTTCCATTTCTTTGTGTCGTCTTCAATTTCTTTCAACAATGTTTTATAGTTTTCGGTGTACAGTTCTTTCACCTCTTTCGTTAAGTTTATTCCTAGGTATTTTATTCTTTTTGTTGCAATTGTAAATGGGATTGAATTCTTAATTTCTCTTTCTGCTACTTCGTTGTTAGTGGAATTTGAAGCTGAGAAGCGCTCCACGTCTGTCGGCAGCACAGTCCTGGCTTGGTGTCTGCTGCCGGGCGGGCTGCACGCAGCCGGATGAAACCGGCCGTCACGGAAACCGACAGGGGGGGGGATCCTGAAGCCTCTTGTAAGACATGTTTTGCTAAAAAATTCACCATGGTCATCCTTCAGTGAGCTTTCTTTTTGCATTTAATGTGATTGACTCCCACGTATTTTATTTATACATAAACTTGGGGATATTATTTTTTGACCAGGTTGATGAATATTAAAGTTTGAAGAGACTAAAGAAATTAGGTTGGCCATTCCACTGCTTCTTGAGATGAAAAACTTGGGGTAGCATCATGTTGTACATCTTAAATAATATAATTTTATTTTGGCAATTATACTTCAATAAAGCTGGACAAAAACCTTTAAAGAACAAAGAACTTGGGAAAAGGAATAAGTTATTGCCTAAAGTGAGCCAAGCCTTGTTTGTAAGGAGTAGGAGTATTTACTGTTAATGGTCCATGCCAATGGGTGGTTTATGGAGAAATGGATACAGGTATTTCACAGTTTTGTTAGCTGCTTCATGATTGCAGTTGCTGTGTGGACTTATGCTTACCACACTGTTAAATTCCATGGCAGGTAGCAGTTCAGAAAGAGAGGGGAGCGGGCGTGCACCAACCATCCTTTTCTGTTCTCCTTTCTCTTTTACCTTTTCTTTTGCTACTTTCCAAAGGTAGTTGTTGCCATACCCTATCTTGATTATTATAACGATGCATACATGAGTATTTTTTTCTATTAAGCTATTTTCGATAAGAACGAGACAGCACATTTTATAGATAGCTCCACTTTTTGTAGCTCCAAGAATAACACCGCCCCTAGCCGTGGCCCCATTTCTGTGTACAGATGGTCTTGATGTGTGTATTTCAGGTATCTGGAGCAATGCGGAAAAGGCAGTCCTGGTTGATACCTATTTTAGAATTAGCCTTACATCCATAAATATATATTTTTGAAGGATTTATTTGTGGAATTATGCAGTCCTGTAATAAGATTACCTTCTCTTGTGTCAATTTTTTAAGTAATGACAATACAGCATACAGTATAGGAATAATTTTAAGACTAGAGGCATTGTGAGGTTTTGTCTTTTACTTAATGAAAATACAGCTGTCCATTTAGAGCATTAGTGACCATTAATAAACAAAGCTGTCTTTCTATTGACATTAGAAAGAAGGCCAGTCCTAGTCACTGAATTGAAAAAAAAAAACTTGTGGTAAAACATCTCGCATAAGACTAAACCTGTCTCCTGAGCTGAAGGGCTGGCTTACTGTCAAATCCCTGGTCTCGTCCCCTGAGAGGGTGCAAATGCTTCTGGAATCAGGGCTGCAGGCTTCTTATCCTGGGTGGGAGGGTGTAGTGTGAGGACACTGCCCGGTTCCTCCTTAGATCGGCAGGGGTGGGAAGCACACTGGCTTGGAGGCAGGATACCTGTTTCTGGTTTCAGCGGCCCCCTCATTACAAGCTCTCCCTGGGCCGGACTGCAGGGGTTGGTTCCATTCTGGCTGACCGCGTGCCTGGCTGGCCTGAAGAATTGGGCCAATTACCTAAAACTCTGTGAGCCTCAGTTTCCTCGTCTGCATAAAGGAGATAATAATAGTACATTCCTCAGGGAATTGTGAGGATTAAATGAGCCAAACCCCAGAGTAAGCCAAATCAGCTATTTCTTCATGGTTTAAATGTCTTAACCACTTTGAGCCTTAGTTTCTCTGTTCATAAAATGGGTAGTGTGAAGATTAAATAAAATGGATGATATTAGCTAAAGGACTTAGCAGATATTACTGAGATGTGAGTTAACTTTTAGCTCATTAAAATGCTTTAACTAATTTGCATTCTCCATTGTATCACAATTTGAATAAGCAAGCTTTTACTATGTTTAGTAAACTGCAATTTACTCATAGCACATGCAGGTTTGGGTATCTGGTTCTTGAGTATTACAGTTGACTGGTTTGTTCCAACGTCATTTACTGAGCACTTGCCGTGGGAACTCGCAGTGGAGGCTGCAGGTGAGGTCACCAAGCCCCAGAGAATTTCGATCTGTCACGTGACCCCTGGTGCTAACGACTCTCACTTTTTCTCAGACATCTTATTTAATTGTGATATTGTACATAGGCCCAAAGTCCTGAGTATTGAAACTGAAAGGAGAGCTCACTTAATGCACGGTTTTCATTTGAACCTCCAAAAATTTTTTAAAAATGAAACAATCCCTCTCCTCTTAAGGACTGCTTTTGAAAACATCCTTGTCCCACACTGCACCAGCTCTCCTCTTCTCACCTGGCTCCCATTTGTGATCCCTCTGAAATAACCATCCCCCTCACACCCTCCCTGCTCGCTGACCTCTCCCTTGGTACTATGGCTCTTCCCGCGGGAACACCCAGGAGGCTGGAGCTCCACCAGAACCCACCAGGGTGCACTGAGGTCCTGACTCTTCACCATTGTCGACAGTTCTCTGAGTTGGAATTCTCAGCAATTAACCAGGTTTCTGGTGGGAGTTTTTTTCTTCTTTTTTTACCTTCTTGGGATATATCTAGGTTTAATTATTTCATGGAATGTTTGTCACCCTGAAGCTTTTCTTGCAAAACAAAGACAAGAAATTAACATAGTGAAGTTATTTCACCCATGGCCTCTCTCTCTCCGTTTATGTTTGTCAGTATGACATATTTAAATGCACAAAAGTTCAAGCAGTTGTAGCTCTTAGATACGGATTGAAAATAAACTATCTAGAAACTGCCCATCAAGACTGGGAGTTCTTGTGCCTGTCAAGGAACTGTTTGGGATTTATAAAGTGTGTTCTGAAATGAGGCAGAACTAGTATAAAATTTTGATTTGAAAAATCAAGAAATTAGACGGCCCCAAATCTGCAACATTAAAAGAGCAGAAGAAAAGAGTGTTGAATAAACTCCCCATCCTCCAGGATGCATTTCGAAGAACCTCCAATTGGCCAAGTCCCTCTCTTCTTCCACACGAGCTCACTTCCATCAGCGTGTAAAGTCTTTATCCAGTGCACAGACACCTGTCTGGTTTTTCTAGGCGCTAGGTTCCCCTGAGGACTTCTGATTTGTGCTCAAGGACTAACATGCTCCTTTACTCTGACGCTTGAAACTTGGGGCCTGTCTTGATTTCCTCTTTTCCCTCATGCCCCTGCTCTGGTCAGCCACTGCGTCCTCCCATTTCTTTCTCCTGTCTTCTCATCTCCCTCCTCTCCTTGACTCTTCCTCTTGCCTTCTTCCTGACACAGTACACCTGGAATGTGGTAAGTCCACAGGGCCTCGACGTCCCAGGGATGAACTGTGTGGAGCCCTCACGGTTAGAGGACCGGTCTCATCACTGACTCACTGTTCATCTCCACGCCTGTCATTGTCCTTTACTGGGAGGCACTTTGCATGAGGAGTCCATCACTTAGTGAGGTAGACTGAGCCCAGGACCCTGGTTTAGGGGAAGAAAACACAGTCTCCCTGGGAAAGAGAAGCCTGGTGCTAAGCTAACAACTTGCCTTTCATGGTTGGCCTCCTCAGTCTCTGCCCTGGAAAAGTGAGAGACGGGAACATGGGAGATCGCCTGGGAAAAGCAGAAACTCTGGACATTAAATCTGTGATTGCTAAGGGGCTGTGGTATTTCCTGCCTGTTTTGCCTGTAGCTTGTCTCTTTCTCTTCTAATTCATTTTTTAAAAATCTGCTAGATTAATTTTGCAAAAATACCGCTTTGTGTTCCTCATCTGCTATTTAAAAAGATGCAGTGACTCACCATTAGTTTTAGAAATCAATTCAGAGGCCTTAGTGAAGCTGGTTTCAGACTTCCCACAATTTGGCCATACCCACTATCTTCTGTTCTCCTTTGTAAACCTTTCAAATCTAGCCAAATGGATTTGTTCTTTGCCCCTGTAGTATATATTTTCCTATCTCTGCCTTTTTCTGAGTTTTCTTTAGAATAGGTTTCAAATCTGATTCTCTTTCTTTCATCTCTCCTGTGTCTGTGTTAGGCCCTCCGGGCTTGGCCAGGGACCAGGGTGGTTGTAAAGGCCACAGTAGTTGAAATGTGGGAGAATTCCATGACATAAACGAATGTCATTACTTCAGTTATTAATGTTTATTGATATGGAAAGTTAATTGACTTAGGATTGAGGGATTGACCACACACTGAAAAGAACCAGTCAATAATTCCATAATTGAAACCATTCCATAATTGCTTATCTTTGGTAGTCCTTCTTGCTTTAGTATAGCAGGCTTCATGTTTTCATATGAAAAGCCATGGTTGGATCATGGAGCAGATACTAGAATCAGCCTGTCTGGTGTGAAACCTCACTCCTACTCCCAGCTGTTCAATCTTGGGCATAGTTTCCATCACCAAATGGGTTTAATAATGGTACCCCCGTCCGTCGCAGGGTGGTTGGGAGGGTTAGAGCCCAGCTCATGGTGAGAGTTCAGTAAGTATTAGCTACTGCTATTAGTGTAGTAGTAGTAGTAGTAGTATAGCTATTTTCTGATGAATTTGATATTTATTCTTTCACCATTTACTTCACCATGTTTAATTTTGAGTTAAAAGGTGTTTCCTGCTTTGAGGATGAAATCCATTTCCAGTTAAAATATAAATTCATCTAATGTACCCTTAAGAAATAATGAGGCCTTGGGGCTGGCCCCGTGGCCGAGTGGTTAAGTTCACGCGTTCCGCTGCAGGCGGCCCAGTGCTTCGTTGGTTCGAATCCTGGGCGCGGACATGGCACTGCTCATCAGACCACGCTGAGGCAGCGTCCCACATGCCACAACTAGAAGAACCCACAACGAAGAATATACAACTATGTACTGGGGGGCTTTGGGGAGAAAATGGAAAAAATAAAAAATCTTTAAAAAAAAAGAAATAATGAGGCCTTTAGTGCACTGAAGTAGTTATGTGCTTCCCAAAGTGGGAACTTAGAACAAAGGAGTCATTTAAGCTTAATAATTCCTTATATTAGTCATGTAATTATCCCTTCTCTTAGAAGCCTGGGGCCAAGTGGATCTGTTCCCAGGAGAAAGGAACTCTCCCTCCTGGCTGAGGAAAGCTGGGAGTACAAAGGCTGTCCCCCTCCAGCGGGGCTGCCTCCCTGAACAGGGCATGCCTGCCTCTCCCTTGAGAAAGAAGACGTGAGGCAGCAAGAGCTGGAAGGACCTTCCTCTTGCTCAAAGCCTATCTGAGGCCTAAGATGCAGAAAGAAATGCCTGCCTGAGCTCTTTAAGAGAAAAAGGGCCAATGAGGGTGCTTAAACGTGTGCATCTGCTCCTTCCTTCATACGTTTGTCCGCTATGTTATTCTTAGGTTGATTCCTCAGCCATTTATTGAGCACATACCTGGTAACAAGCACTGTGCCAGGTAGTGGACATTTAGAGGAAAAGAACAAAATTTCATTTTCTGCCTTGAGGTTAGGGAGATTTTTTTTGTTTGCGTGTGTTTTAACATAGCAAGTCAAATTAAATCTTAAAATATTTCTTCTGAGAATGAATACTTTATGAAACAGATTTACATTTGCTAAACTCGGTGCCGAGTGGAACAAATGTAATGCATATTTAAAATTCATAAAATGCAAGCACTCGAGCAGTTGGAGAATCTCTTCTTGAGCTGAAAAAACCCTGTCAGAGATGGAATCATAGGCCCTAACTAGCGATTTCTAAAACCCAGTCCCTCTGCAGAGCTCTGTGATGAGATGGTAGAGTTTAAATGTTACCCCTAAGCCATATAATTTTTAGATGTGTAAAAAATATTTTTATTGCCCCATAGCGTAGCTTTAAAGCATTTGTCCCAGCCATTCCACCAGCTGGGGAAAAGAACCATTTCCAAATTCCTGTGCATTATAAGCCACTTGCTGCTTGATTGTTGGGATTAATTTAAGTTTTGATCCATTTTCTAAGTTTCCTAGTCAGAATTATGTTACTGGCTATGTTACTTTGGGTTTGAGAACTTTCTTTTGTTTACTCATCGGTAAAGTCTCTGCAGTTTGTACAGAATAGCAAACACTATTTCAACAATGTTAACTTTTTCTTATTAAATAGTAGGACCATTTACAGTTCTTACAGCACTCTGACCGTGAAATAATTTGGAGAGGAGGAAAGAACTATAGCTTCTTCAAAACTGGGAGACAGGCCCGCAACATTCATCATGCAGATGAACTATACAAGTAAATATGGTACTTCATAAAAATTGAGTTAGCTCCACTGTTAGGTAGAAAATTTCCTCTTTGTGACTTGAAATATTGTTTTTCTGTTAAAAGTGGCCATGGGCTTTATTTAATAATTTCTATCAAACGCAACAGACAAGGCCATGCCTTGTTCACACTGTCCTAGTGTTAAAGCATCGGCTGTGCTGGGAGCTGGGAGACACTGTGGGAGGTGTGCCTGAGCGCACAGGGGGTCTCTTTTTGTGGTTTGAGAGGATGATTTGCTTGTCATTGTTGACTAAAGCCCAAAGGAGGAGGTCATCGTACAGGTAGAAAGTTCCCTTTTGTTAGCTGGATTAGATGTGGGTGCTGTTTGGTTCTTCCCATCAAGGAGAATGCCTAGTTGAGTGCTAATAGGATCCTTGATTTGGTTTCCTAATTGGAAGCCCTAATTAAGCTCTGACAAGATCTCTCTCCGTTGATGTTTTGATTCTCTCTCTCGACCTGACTCTTTGTTCAGAGATCTTTTAGCAGCTAAACAAACAAATGTGGGGTGATGACTAGAATTTTGTATTCCATGTGCCCAACGTACAGTTCTCTTTTGCGACTAATAAATGATGTCTTCAGAAATCTTTGGCTGTATGTGTGCTGTTGAAATCAATGTTATTTAAAAAAGAAAGAAACAGTATTTTACTTCTTGCTAATGATTGGACTTAACAAAAGATACTCGTTTATTTGGTATAATATTGTGCTTTGTTTAGGTTCCATATTGAGAAGAAGCCTGAATTCTTTTGTTCACATAATGCCTGCCTCACTCAGGCTCACGCACAGAGGGTTCTTACATACACGTCAGTCAGTTTTGTTCCTGCGCAAACCCTTCAATAGCTCTCTTCACTCTTTGGAGAGAATTCAAACTCCTTACAGCTCTGAATGCCCAGAGGTCTGCTTTCTTCTCCAGCCCCCTCTGAGCCTTTCCCCTTCCTCTGCATGCCCTAGTCTTACTTTATATCTTCTGGAGTTTGTTAAGCTCCCCTTTAACCCAGAGGAGTTTTAGTCACCCTTTGGGTCTCACCTGAAATGTCACGCCTGCAGGCAGTCTTTCCTTATCTACAGAAGCAGCCAATCTTCTGCCTTCACACGCTTCCTTTTGTTAAGGCTAGTGTACCTAAGTTTACTTTTAATCAAGCATTCAGGGCTCGATTATCTGTGTTCCCTTTCTAGACTTTATGTTTATTTCTTGCAAGGAAAAGACTGTATCCATCTCTTTTTGTCTCTTTCCCCAGTGTGTAATACTGTACCTGCCCCGTGGTCGGTTATCTGAAATATTTGCCGATTGATTGATAAGGAGAAAAAATTATGCAAGTGCTTACTTGCTTACTACATGATGAGGAAAACTGTTTGTAGTAGAAATTAACTCAAGTTACATTTATGCATTTTATTTTCCATTGTATAATCTGGATTCACAATTGACTTCTTTCTTTAAATTATAAATAGTATTTATAAGAGTATAATAGTATTATAACATTTTGTGATTTATTAAGTGAAATATCTTCATTAAGCACCTACTACGTTAGAACTGATGAGTTAGTCTGAATTAACAACTTTTTAAAGATACCTCATGGAAAGAAGAATCTTTTTAAAGCACTCAACAGCGTTATAGACATGTTATTTTACTTTTAAACAATTGCGCCAATAATTCTCAATTATTCTTATCTATTCCTTATAAGGCCCTGTAATGACCTCTACTGATATCTCCTCCTAGATTAAAGTACTATATGTGTTTTCCAAGTATTTAATTGCATTTTTTATATCTATTTTAATCGTTAATCTGCCCAGTCATTGCTTGTTGAATGGAACAATGAATAAATGAGTTAATTAATTAAAAAAACTTTAATACTAGGTTGAAGTTATGGGTGGATATTTGAAAGGAAATATAAAATACTGCCTCTACTTTCTAAAAATATTTGGAAAATATTTTTAAGATTTGAATTTTTAACAGTTCAAATATACTCCATTCTTCTCGTTTGGCTGAAATAGTGAGGTTTTGTACGTTGTATTTCCTGAACACTAGAATATTTGAATATATGTAGAAAAATATGAAATTTTGGCTTAGCTAAAGTTTGAGAATAATCTATATTTCTTCTTCCGTGGTGTAGAAAAATGAGAATAAACATTTATGTAGAAATAAATCTGTTGAGCCTCATCAAGATAAATTAAATAGATGAAGATTTGGTCAGAACAGTATATTTCAACCTTTATATTCAAATCCTTCCCAAAGGTCCATGGTCATGGTGCATGGGCCAGCAGGGCAGTAGGTCTCTACGGGGTGAAGTAGCACTCTGTGGAGAGCTGCTAATTAAAAACAATGTTTGTCTGATGCTAAAAATAAAATCACCTTATTCTAAAATCTTAATTTAATTTTGTGGCATTGTAGTTAGTTATAGTCATTTTAAACTTTAATTGTAGAACCCTTTTTTAAGCAAACTTGTGTTGACTACATATGCTTTATATATATATATATATATATATATATATATATACACACTGTATACTGTATACTTCGACTACATATATTTAGTACATAGACAGTCAACTTTCATTATAGCACAGTAGGCTAGGCCTGGAAGATAGACAAATGAAAGAGACGTGGTAACTCCCCCTAAGGACTGGGATTCTAGGGAACCTAAATAATGTTTCCCCAAAGAAGATGTTGTGTGCCATGAAAGATTCCAAAAATTAAAAGAAAAAGAAAATAATATGAAAATGCCAAGGATGAAGTGATCAGTATGAATTTGTAGAATCAGAGAATGCTCCATAGAGCACACCATTTCCACAGACAGATCATGGGAGACAGAACGTTCCAGGTAGAAGAGAGCCGCTGGAGCAGATTAGCGTATCCTTTGTTTTCGGGGAATGGGACCATGCGCTGGGACTCGACAGACTGTTGGAGCTGGGTCTTGGAGGTGGTACTGGCACGTCTGCTTAGGTCTGGATTGGGAGAACCTTAAATGAACTGGGCTTTATTTGGTAGGTAATAGGGAGGTACCGCTAAGGATTTTTTTTTTTAACTGAAAAGAAGAGACTCTACATAATACTCATTGATAATGATCACCGAATACTTCTTCCCTTCCAGGCACTTACTAGAATTGGACTTTTTTGCACCCCACTTCCCCTCCTCTTTCTGGTTTGTTGTGGTCGTGTAGCTTCTTCTGAGAATGATGTTGGTACTAGAATTGAAGAAGCATTTAGTGACCTATAAAAGACTTTTTTGAGCCCTCTCTCTCTTCTTTGGTATGTTTGAGATGGTGGTTACCCCATGAGTAGAATGTCCTGCTACCAGAGATGGATGTATAGTTTGAGTAAGGCGTCTAAACCTCTGTTATTGTGAGCTACACACAGGGATTTGAGAGAGGTTTCTTACTGCACCACAGGTTATACTGTCCTGACTGATGCAGGGCTGGAGTCAAGTCCTTGCTTTATCATGACAATCCTGGTAGTGTTACCAAAAGTTCAGTCTCTGACCCCAATGCCAATCCCAATAACGAGAACAGAGTATTGGGTGAATAAGGAAAGGCTTTACTTTGCCAGGCAGAGGGACCAAAGCAAGGACCAGTGCCCCAGAGATTGCTTGTTCCCTATTAAGAAATGGGTAGGGGTTTTTATTTGAGGTTTTCAGTAGGGGAGGGGGACCATGGACTTCTTGCCAGCATTTTCCCGTCGGCCTGTGTCTGGGGCTGCTTCCAGTGGAGGAGACAAAGGATTTCTCAGATGAGTGTCCTTGGCTGTTCATCTCCATGGTGGAAGGTAGACTCTGATGACAGGAATCCAAGGAGTTGGGCCTGGGAAGCTTCAGTTTCTTGATATTCTCTGGACGTTAGTTTCTCTGTAAAGAACTTCAAGGTCCTGGGATTAGCCACAACTTTAGTGGGAGCCCAGCGTGAGGTCATCTGGACTTCAACAATTTGTAACTTCTGCTTGGCTCTATCGCTCAGGGGAGACCCAGATTAAAGAAACAAACATTTACGTATGAGTGTAGCCTATGAACCAGGGACCTGGGAATGTGTGCTTTTAGTTTTAACCCATATATGCTGGGTTCATGGTAGGGAACCAATGTCAGGGCTGATACTAACTAAGAGCCTGTAACTAGCATTAAGTAGATACGTGAAAAGAAGGGAAAGCTGGAGTTAAGAGACCGCTTAAGAGCTGTTGGATTAATCCTGATAAATACTGAAGGTCAGGCAATGGCAGTGGACGTGGAAAGGAAGGAAAAGGGTGAGTGGTGTGGTAGAGAAAGGATCAACAGGGCATCTTAACAGATTGATGAGGCGCACGTGTAAGAGGAGAACTGAAGTTGACTTCCAGCAGAGAGTAAATTCTGAAATTCCTTTAAATTCACTTACCTTCGAAACTTTTGCCACTGAAGAGATTTTACACGTATGTTTCCTTTATGTTTTTGTGTTTTTATCTTTAAGCAAACTTTTAAATTTTTTGCAGAGCTTTGGTGAAATTAAATTGATTGATTTTCTTTGTTTGACTGTATTTACTCACAGTTTGTGATCACTGCTTAGACTTTCTGTGTTCTGCTTCTTTACTGCTTTATTATTGTACACTGTGTATCATACATGATGCTGTACTTAGCAATATTTTATCTTCAGTAAAAAATACATTGATTCTAGTAATAGAAAAAATGACAGATCTCAACTACTCTATGGGTCTAGCATTATATTCTAATAGTGATAATAATAGTCACATAAAGTGATGTATTCTCAAAGCAATTTAATATATGAGGCAAGCAAGGTAGGAGTTCACTTCATTTAGTGAATGAGACACATGGAAGTTAGAGGTACTACGTTAGTAAAGAGCAAAACCAGTCACTGTGTTGAGCTCTCTTCACACTACACAGTGCTGCCTGGAACTCCCCAAATTTCAAAGCACAGGGAAAGCTCAGGCATTATCAGGGTAGGAGCACAGAATTTGGACCTATCTCCAGGTAGTCAGACCTGAGGAAGGACTCATTAACCTCTAGAATAGGCTGCTCTAGAAAAGGTCAGTAATATTTTGAGCTTTGGATTTTTAATAACTATGGGCCTGTTCTGAATCTTTTTACCTCCTGTGAAGTTCTGATCATCTTATTCCTTCTGTTCCAGTCTTTGTATAGTGGAGTTAAGTGAAAGTATGTGCACTAACACTCTATCCAAAATAATGGATGTGGGTAGATGGGCTAAAGGTCAAGAACACAGCCTCTGGAGTCACATGGCCTGATATCAAGTCCTGGCTCCACCAGGAGCAGCCCTGTGACTTTGGGACCCTTATGCTCTCTCTCCCAGCCTTACTTTACTTACCTCTATGTGGAGTAAGAGTTGTATGTGGGTAATAGGGTTCTTGTGAAATTTAAGCGAGGTAATCTACATGAAGACCATCTGCAGGGTTTTGCCCTTCGCAAACAATAACCTGGCCACTGGTAGGTAAGGATCTCGTGAGAGAGCTGAGATCTCAGGACTCTGCTGATCCACCATCTTCAGCCACGAAAGGTCTAAATGGTAACCCGGCAGCTGTGCCTGATGGTTTGTCAGTGTGCGAGAAATGTTTGAGGAACGAAAAGATTAGGACTGAATTTGCTCTGCTCAATTCTTAACTGTTGGTTGGAGAAGAGCATGTCAGTTGAGGTGCAGAGAAGGACACAATTGTTGAGATTGTTAATGCCTAATACTTGGTGTGAAAAACACAAGTAAAGGCAAAACAAACATTCCTATTGTTTTGCTTCTGATACCGAACTTATAACTTCTAGCGAAAATCTTTCATTTTGGTTAATGTTTGACTTTCTCTTTTCCCTGGGGTTGAATTAACACACGATTTCAAATGCTAATCTTTTAGTTACACAAGCAAGAGAATGAAACCAGTTGCTTTCCTTATTTTCTGATTAATGCATGCCTAGTTGTCCTATAACCTAGGTACATTGGGGATGTTTTGAAAAGCAGTGTTTTCTAAGGCAAGTGGTTAATGTAAGAAAGTGTGTGAAGCCAGAGGCATGTGGCTCAGCCCGCATGGCACGTGGCTCTGTTTAGTTGCTGGTGTAAGGGTGTGATGCAGTGTGTGTAAGGAAAGGCAGTGCCTTACGTATACTAAGTGCTCAAAAATGTCACCGTTATTCCTGATCGTATCTATTTTTTTTGCCTTTAATAACTTTTTTTAGAATTTAACAATTTATTTTATATGTGCTCATGGTTCAAAGATAGTAAATTACAGCATTTTCAATAGCAACATTTTCCAGGTTGCTAATTTCTGAAAATCAACTTTTTCATCACTTTTTTAAAATATGATAGGAAACCTTGACAAGAGACACATTTTTAAAATTTGTCTTTGTTCAGTAACATGCTATATTAGTAAAGAACATCAGAACAGTTGATATGATAGGCTGTCTGAATATATTATGCTTAAAAATATTTTTTCTAATTTGGAGTTTGGTAACAGGATATCCCGAGAGAGTCTCTGGCTTTACCCCTTTTAGCAATTAAATATACAAGTTGGCACAGTCATAGTGACCCCTTCCTGGAAACCTCCCACCCTTACACATACAGCCTTGTTCTCCTCTCCCTTCATGGGGCTGATGGTGCGCTTCCCCACTCAGGTGGAAGACAGGTGCCCCAGCTCCCGGCTCCCTGGGACCCTGGGATCATAGGAAGCACCATCAAACTCCTAACAGTGGCAGTCCAGCTGCCTTTGTGTTACCTTTAAAATGTCTGTGTGAATTTGATTCCGTCAACAAAACTAAATTACTGATTCTGCATTTGAGTAGGCTATCAAGAGTTAATGTCTCTAAGAAATCCACTATTTCTAAGTATAAAAAATAAATTTTGGTAATGTTTCTTTCTGTGACATCTGAAATTCCTGTGTTTAGAAACATAAATTAGCTATCACAATCCAGACATTTAATAAATTTATAAATAGCATAATGAGGGTAACTGAGTTAAATCTTTAGAAATAATTCTACATGAAAAAATCATATTGAGTAACTATAAAATGTCACAAATTATGTTATGGAATAAATAAATGTCACCCCCCGAAATTCATATGTTCGAGCCCTAATGCCCGGTGTGATAGTATTTGGAGGTGGGGCCTCTGGGAAGAATTAGGGTTAGATGAGGTCACAAAGTGGGGCCCTCGTGGTAGGATTAGTGGCTTCTTAAGAGGAGGAGAGGAGAGGTACTGAATTAGCCAGCGGCTTCATCTTGGACTCCAACCTCCAGAAGGGTGAAAACTAAACCTGTTGTTTAAGCCCCCCAGTCCATGGTATTTTCTTATTGCAACTCAAGCAGACTAAGACAAATTGTAAATGGGAATACTTACGTTGATATAGTTATGAAAACTGTGCATTTAATTTAAGGAGTCAGATAATTCATAAATCATATTCACCTTTTCTGGCCCTTAATTTTATTTCGTATCTAGCTCAAAGGGAACATTTTTTCCCAGCTGTGTTTTAAAAATTATGTAAGAACTGATTTTTTGATATCATGATGAGATTTAACTCTTAGTGTATTTCAATAATAATTCTGCTTTTGGTGTATCCTAGGGAAAAAAGATTGTTCTTTCATTTATGTTTTGGATAAGAGAGTTGAGATAAACTTTTTAAGAAGGGATTATTATTGCCTGCAATATACCCCAAACCAGTGAAATTACCTGATTGTGTCTATTTCATGCAGAAACATGGACCTTAGTCGAAAACACCAAGTTACTTAATTGACTAGATTTTGGAAATGTCCATCTGCCCTCACGGTGACTAAAGAACTGTGACAACTTGGAAAGATAATTAAGTTAATTTTAATTTTCTAGTTTTAAAAATGATAGATACTAGCTATTTTATGGTGCAGGTTGTTATTAGCCACAGAGGAAAAGGAGCATAATATATGGATGTGTGATTTGAATCTGTAAATTTCTGTGTGTGTGTGTGTGTGTATTTGTAGGGTGTGGATGAAGTGTGGAAGAGCACCATGGGAAAAAAGTAGCAATTCTAACAAATGAATCGAGTGTATTACACTTTTAAAAGAAGAGCTGTTGGAAAAAATACAGATTGGTCCAATTTCAAGTAGCAAAGGTAATAATATCTGTGAATTACCTGTATGCCAACATTCTTGTATTATATTTCAATGGACTCAGCTTTTTCTCCTCAGTGTAATAGGAACTTGGTGTCTTTTTATAGTTCGTGGCCTTTGATACTCTCAGATAAAAGGCATCCTTCTGAATTCTTTGATCATACACGACAGCAAGGCAGAAACTCTCATTCATGGAATCTTTGAGAAATATTCGTATTCTTCAGCTTCATTTTAAATTATTTAATAATACACTTTTTTACAGAGTTTCAAGGAAATTAACTAGAATTTAATTGCATGCTTTAAAGAAGAAGAGAAGAAAGGGGAAATTTTCAGCCTCAAAAGAAAAACTCTGAACTCTAAATCCAGCACCTTATCCGTTTGTGACTATATATTTACTTAACAGCAAAGAGTCCGATGGGAATAGCCTAGACTTTCGGAGAAATCTGAGTTCAAGCCTTAGTTCTCCACTGAGTAGCTGTGTGCCCTGCACCAGTCGTTTAGCCTTTCTCTCCTTTAGTCTCCTAATCTGGAAAATGGGCATAAAAGTAGTACTGTCTCAGAGGGATGTGCAATTAAGTGAGATACTAGATGTGAAACACAATGCCTGACAGATAGTAAATGCATAATAAAATGTGGTACTTTCTCTGGTTTTAGTACTGATTTCTGTGCTTCCTAACTGTATGTTCTGAATCACAGTACTTAGTTCATCCTTTATAAACAGAGGGTAGGACTGACTTTCAGGGTTGTCATGAGAATTGTGAGTAACCGAAATGGCCCAGCGTACGCCTGCCCTGCAGAGACACTTCGTGAGTGGCAGCCCCTCGGCGGAGTTCCTCCCAGTCCCCATGCTCAGCGATGGCCTGGGGCTAAATCGGAGGAGGTGGATTTTGTGTCCTTAGCAACTTGGTACAGTAGCAGAAACTAAGACACAGAAAATACAACATGTAGGCGAGAATAGTCCAGCTTTAAGTGTGAATGAAGGAAAACTTCAGAAATTTGAACTCTCCTAGATTTAGATTCCTCATAGATCTGGACTAGACTGAAGTTTATTTTGAAAATGTCTGTGAATTAAAGGGCTTATTAAACTAAATAAAATGTGAAGCATAGTTCAAAGGGAGATGATTAGCATTTAACATGATATTTTTTATCAATGTAAGTTCATAGCTTGGAAACCGAGTGCTTGGAGATATATTCATTAATGCCAGGTCCTTCACATGTTTTTATAGTTTGCAGCAATGTGTGAACTTCAAAGAAGGAACATGTTATGTCTTTTAAAATATTCTATAATTTTTTCCACTTATTTACATGGATGTTCCTACAGTTTGGACAAAGGATAAATGTTTTCCAATAACATTTATAGTGAAATGTTAAGTAAGAGAAATGCTTACCTAATTCAGAAGTTTAAATTCCTTAAGGTAAGTTTTTCCTAAAACACTATATATACAGCAGTGTTTCTCAAAATGTGTGTGTCACAATCCATGCGGCATAAAAGCAATTTATTGTTTTCAATCCAGTATTTTTTTAATTTAATGCAAAAGAGTAAAGTAAGAAAGAAAATATCAGAGTTTATCATATAAAATAAGGGAAGTATTCATAAAATTTTTGTTTATTTGTATATGTGTATGTTTATAATGGTTTATGATGTAAAATATTATTTCTAACCTTGGTTTGTGATAAATAATTTTAGAAAACACTACTCACAGCACAGAATTCCTGTTTTTCAGAGAGAGATGGGATAGGAAATACCACGAAAAGGGTTTCCTTGAACATGAATAGTCAACCTCAGGGAATGTCTAGCTAGAAGTCAATTAAAGTGGACTAAATAGAATATTAATTTTTCTATTTAGTTCAGAAATATTTATTGATCATTTACATTTGTAGCATCTGTAGGCACAGTGTTGATGAACGTATGCTCTCTGCCCACTAAGGGCGGATATAATAGTCTGCTAGAGGAGACAGATAGTGAAATAAACCTGTTATAAAACACATGGCAAGTGTAAAACAAGAACTATTTGCAAAGGAGAGAGGACACAAAGTGAGTAGCTCTATGGGTACAGGTCAAGAGGCAGTAACTTCTGATCTAGGTTTTGAAAGACAAATAGGAGCCTTCGAGGCACGTAGGGGTAAGTGGAGAGGGCATTCTAGACAAAGGAGTAATGTGGTCCCAGGAGCAGAGTGATGTCTTAGCTTGGTATGTTTAGAAAACCCTTAGTGCCAGGAGAAAGATTGAAGAGTTTGGAGGGAGAAGTCTCATACACTAGGAATAAATAGTTCAAACTTCATTATGTACAGACAGTCCAAAGGGTGTTTACTAAGGAAAAGACGTGCTCATATGTAGTGTGTGTTGCTGTTATGTTTTAATCATTTGGACACCACTTGGAAAGTAGCATTGGAGGGAGAAAGGCTGAAGGCAGAAAGACCAACTGAAATGTCATCATACTGGTCCAGACAAGGGTCCGAATCAAGGCAGAGGCAGCAGCAGCAGAGGTGGTAGAGAGGATGGAATTCGATTAAATATTTAAGACTTGGTATCTGAAGAAGGAAGGGATTGGTAGAAAGAGAAATCTAGGATGATTTTCAGCTTTCTGGTTTATGAGACTGATGCCACCATCCGAGATAGGATGTGTCTATAGGGACAACTTTCTGTGAGAAGACAAGGATTAATTTTAAACAGGTGGAATGTGGCATCTGTGTGACATCCATGCTGTTACCCTGTGCTGCTGTGTTTATGTTTCTCTAGAGTTCAGCTGAGAGGTTTGGATTAGAGGTGCTGCTCTGGAGTTATCATTATATAGGCAGTGGTAAAATCATGAAAATGGGTGGGATTACTAAGGGAAAGGTAGAAGGGTAGTCACAAAGCTGGGGATAATGCCTACATTTAAGGAACAGTCGAAGGAAGAGGGGCCACGGAGAAGACTGAGAAGTTAGAGCTAGAAAAACAAGTGGAAAACTGCAGACTGACTGTTTGTGTCTCCCCCAAATTCGTATGTTGAAATCTGATCCCCAGTGTGAAGGTATTTGGAAGTGGGGCCTGTGGGAAGTGATTAGGTCATGAGGGTGGAGGCCTCCTGAATGGGATTAGTGCCCTTATGACAGAGCATCAGAGAGCTCTCTTGCCCCTCCTGCCTTGTGAGGGCACAGGGAGAAGATGGGAGGAGCCCATTTGATTTGTCCAAAGGAGCCAGGAAATGTGCCCTCACCAGACACTAGATCTGCCAGTGCCTTGATCGTAGACTCCCTAGCCTCCAGAAATGTGAAAAATAACATATCCCATAGGGAACGTGAGATGGAATATCAGGCAAGGTCTCTCAGAGAAGATAAAGCATCAGTAGGGTACTGAATAAAGAGACAGGAGCACAAGTCTAGGAAAAAAATCCTCCTGGCAGAGGAGTAGCAAGTGCAGGGGCCCTGAGGTAGGAGTTGGCCTGGTGTCCTGAGGAAAGCAAGGGCAGTGTGGCCGGAGCAACATTAGTGCCCAGGAGAAAGGGAAGCTAAGGATAGACGAGGAGCTGGGGGACCAGAACATGCAGGACCTTGGCTTTTACTGAATTCAAATAGGATGCCACAGGGTTTTGAACAGAGGAGTAAAATTTTGGTCTTATGACAAGATTGTATTATTTCTGTCTCCATTTTGTGGTAGCCTCTTCTCTGAATCATGAGCAACTGCTCCAAGTCTTTGAATATCCCATGGAGATGTTCTACTAGGGAATGGTGTCTTGTAGATGGTTTAAGTTCAAATCCTTGTCAACCCACTTTTATTTACTTCATGTGAGTAGAATGCTAGAAACAGGTAATATTGTTTGTGTTAAAGCTAATCGCATGTTTTAAAGAAGGGTGTGTCTCTGGATAGAGAGAGAGGTGGGCCCCCGTAGCTCCAGAGCTGTGTTCCTGTCCTGGAATACTTTGGGAGCTGCAAACTACCTGCATGATAATGGCTGGCATTGCTTCTCTTTGTCCATAATACAGTGTTTGCACACAGGTCACAGACACATTTGACTTTTACTGAAAGTGAGTTTAAAAGGAAAGGGTAACTTGAGTTTTTTTCTTCCCAAATAAAGGCACATGTGAGAGCACAATTTTTTCACGTTATTTTGAATCACATAGTCAGTGCCTCTTATCCAGAGAAGATAGTGCTGGAAAAGGGAAGAAGAGGGAAAGGAAGGTGTCCTCGTGCCCAATAGTGCAGGGCTGCTGTTGTAAGTGTCACTGAGGAGAGCGGCTCCAGGCCACCAGCCCGCACCTCTCACTGACGTGATGGGGTGTGTGCATGGGGCATGTGTTTGTCTGCTGAGGTCTACGTCTTGAAAGGGTAGTATTTTGCAAATGAGAAAAGTATTAAGTCCTTAGTGCTGAATTCTGCACCCAGAACTCAACATGGTGTAATATACGCTAAAATCAAAGTTAATTCGAAAAGGAAACTGCAAAGAGAAATACAGCATGTGTTGCACTTTACTGAAGACAAGCGTTTTAATAAGTAATCTCCTTTAGCAAATTGAGACACAGTGAGGTTTGCATAATTATCAATTACCTTTTTAAAATTTACTATGTAAATAAATAAATACCTTGGAATGGGGAATTCTTACTCTAATCATTCACTTCTAGTCAGCAAACTATGTTAGTAAAACACATGAAAGTACTACGCAAAATTCATGGAAAAGCAGTGCAAAAGACATAATTTGTGACAAAAACCTAGAATTATGTAGTAATGTCATCTTGTCGAAAGGCTTAAAAATACCACAAGAGAAAATGAAATGTTAAATACTTTAGAGAATTAATGGTATTGTCCTATGTACATTAGCATACCTTTTCAAGTAGTAGGAGTTGTTGAAACAGATGAAAACTCAAAGCCAGTAAAAAACAGAATGAAGCTTCTCAAAGCGCTTTTTTTTATTTCTTCAGTTGTTATAGGACGAGAACAAACAAACAAAAAGTGAAAAATCTGCTTTGGGTAGAGAATCCATTCTGCTTTATACAAACATCAGGACTCTCTTCAGGCTCACTCTCTCTTGGTTTGTACCTAAAGCTCTGGGTGTACATTTGCCATATTCTTTGTGGGGAGCAAGCAAAGTGTTATTGAGCTCCCACAATGGGCAAATGCAAGGCATAATCGTGCATGCTATGGAGAACACACAAAAGCTGTCTTTGTTCTCTAGTCACCTAATCAAATTGGGGATGTGTTAACACTGCTGTCCGAGGGATTGGAAGAGTCCTAGCCAGACCCCATCTCTAACCCGCCAGACCACCTTGAACAGATCATCCAAGTTCAAGACTGACTTTCGAGTTTTGTAAAGTACTTAGATTGCTTACTGTGAAAGCTTTCTTAAAAAAACACAGAAAATGTTTTTCATATGTCAGACTTTCATAGCATTTCATATTATTCATATATAATCTCATTTCAATTTCATATCATATATGAAATTACTAGCCATATAAAGTTATATATGTAACCATATATATATGTAACTCTATAATGATGTTTAAAGTTACATATGTAACCTTATACATAACTATATATCAATACATATGTATTTATTACAAGTGTGGAATGAGTAGTGGAAAGAGCAAGCCAAATGAGATTTCAGACAAGTGAGAGTTACAGTAATAGCTACCATTTACAGACACTTACTATATGTCAGATGGAATGCATGGTGATTAAATATCATACTGCACAATAAGCCGATGAGTAGATATCTTATCCCCGTTTCAGAGGTGAGAACTCTGAAGTCCATTGGGGTTTAGTTCTTGTCCAAAAATTATGCATTTAATGGCCGTCAAGCCAAGATGCGAATCAAGACTAATAAACCCTCAACCTCACACACTTAACCAGAACACCAACTTCTTCTCAAAGGGATTGACTGGAAACGAGGCTGGAGAGATGAGACAGGACTGAGAGGAAAGAGTGTGGCAGTGCCATGACAGGAAATTGGGGTTTTGTCAGTTAGTCAAAAGCCAGCCATTGATTGTTTCTGCCCAGAGACATGACATGGGAAAAGCAGTGTCTAAGAAAATTAGTAAGATCTAAGTTTACAGAAGTGGAAGTACAATTACTCATTTATTAATGACCTGTCTGATGTAGCACAGGATAATGAAGACAGAGTCCTTGCTGGTTTGAGGTTTTTATTTGTTTCGTTCTGTGAGTGGTTATGTGTTTTCTTTGAGGACTGACAGCTGTGGGTTATAATGAGCTTCCCAAATTCTTACATGCTCCCCTCAGTCCATGGAGAGTAGTCACTTGTGCTCGTTCTCATGACACATTTAGATCAGAAGTCGGGAGAAGGGGCAGCACTGCATGGGCTAATTAAAACTGGCGTGGGGTGATGAGCCCCCAAAGGAGAAAATAGCACACAGACAGGCACCGAAGCCAGGGACAGTGGTGACTCAGCTCCTCCAGAGGGCTCAGCCTACCCCTGCCCTGAGAAGACCTAGCCTTTGGTTTGGTTGGGTGGGGAAGGGAGGTGGCGTTGAGATGGCGCATAGGGAACTGTGGAAATGGCACGAGTCCCAAAGGCAGACTTGCAAGCATATTTATGTATTCTCACACCAGCCAGCACGATGCCTGGGAGCGCAAAGGTCCTCAGCCCCAGAGACAACCAGCTTTGTGATTCCTTATTTAATGAGTCTTTCAGTGCATTTCAAGGCTTGATCTGTCAGACCCCCCCCATCGCTCCCCCCATCTTGCCTTTTTAATTGCTTTGGGAAGAAAGAATCATAGGTTCGGAAAGTAATTTAGCAGTCTCCTACTCTAGACAATACCAGAAAACCCCCTCTAATATGCCTGCTAGCCTCCCTCCATTAAGCACATATTGATTGAGTCCTCTTTCTGTGACTACAGGGGTGCATATTAAGACAGACGCTTCCTTACAGTTGAGGAAAACTGTAATACAGTAATCAAACAATACTGTATTTCACCAGTTCTAAAATGCACTTTGCATATTCTAAAACACTCTTCTCTGAAATTTGCCTGGGTCTCACAATCACTGGTCAAACAATAGTCATGATGTAGTTGTCGTTGCCTACGCATGCACAAGTTTGGTCATATTGTTATCTCCTTGAGTGGTGTGTGTTCTTGGAACCCCATGTGTTGAGTTTAACTGCTGTTTAAAATGTCTTCAAAAATACTATTTGGGGGCCAGCCCCGTGGCCTAGTGGTTAAGTTCAGGGTGCCCAAATTTGGTTCCCAGGTGTGGACCTACACCACTTGTCAGTGGCCATGCTGTGACGGTGATGTTAGCTCAGGAAAAGAGATTTTCCTCAGCAGAAAAAAAAAGGAAAAAGGAAAAAAATACTATTTGGCATTGAAACGAAATGTTGACTGTAGAAAGGCACAAAAACAGGACAGTGAGATACATACACATTTAATATTAGAGAAGAAAACATTCACTATTGGAGGACTGTCTGTAATTTTCTATTTTCATGAGAAGCAAAACTGTGTGCTTTACAGGACCTGAGAAATAAAGATTACCATAATCTGATGAAGCCCATTATATTTTCTTATCAACCTACAAACAGAGGATTGCCTCTCACGCACCAAACAAGAAAATCCAGCAACAAAACCCTGATTATAATGCTGGAGCACTCCTTTAAAAAACACTGCAGTATGAATACTTGTAATCATGCAGATAATGAAATTTGGTCAAAAAACAACAATGAATCTGATATAAAAAAAGGATTCTGATGAGTCAAACTCAATGGAAAGAACATTTAGAAATATATTAATCAATATTTCTCTTATAAATTATAAAATAAAGATTTTAAGTGATAAGAAAGTAAAGATTTTAAGCAATAAGAAAACATTTCATTGTTTAATTTAGTAATACATAGAATGCTTGAGTATCATATAGTCAATGATGTCTTAAGATCATTCATTGTGATAGAGACAATCACAATGCAATATGCTTTTGAATCCTCAGGCAGCCCTGCAAGGTGAGATATTATTATTCAGTTTTACAAATGAAAACATTGAAGTGACTAGCTCAACATTTTGGAAAACTAATAGTGGTTAGGAAGGTAATAGCTGATTAGTGGTGGCTGCCGTTTGAACCAGAGTTCAAGTTGTTTACCCACAGTAAGTTGCCCCAAGTGATGAGAACCATTAATCAAAAAGAAGCAAAAGAAAGGAGGACACAGGGATATGATGAAATAATAATAGCGACTTGGTACTTCTCACTTGACTTAAATATTTCTAGTCTGGGTGAGCTCATGATACCACAACACCAGCCATTCTGTTCTGAATGGTTTTCTTGTTAGAAATGAATCTTTTTAAAAAATATTGGACAAATAGGCCTCCTTTTAACTTTCACTCATTTGCCTTTATTCTGCACCCCACCCCCCCAAAACAATAAACAAACAGAAAATAAGCCTGATGTCTCATCCAGAAAAGCCTCTCAGATACTTGAGAATACTTATCATGTTGCCATCTATTTTTTTCTGGACCAAGTAGTCCCTGTTTTTCTTATAAAATGTATTTTCAAGGCCAAAAATTATGTTGATCATATCCCCCAAGGGTATTGTATCTTGTTGATGTGTGTTTAAAACTGCAGAGTTCAGAATCAACTATTGCAGTAGGAATTTCAGCACAGTCTTGATGTATTGAGTCTCTGGTCATCAGAAACTTCCAAGACCCTATCCAGGTGATGTGTATCAAGCCATGCTCCCCTCATCCTGATGTTTAAGAAGGATTTTGATGTCATCTCTCAGGGCACATAGGCAGACTGGGAAAGTTTGTGGCCTGGACATCTGCACGTGGAGAATGGTTCACCATAAGGACGCAGGCGCTTGTGGAGGCGGGAAGCCCTGTCTATAGGCAGAGACATGGTGGTGCCTGACTTGAACAGGCATCGTGGGCAGCAGAGGGGCTTGCAGTTGACTTTCACCTCTGCCGCTTGTTAGCCTGGGCGAGTTACTTAACCCTTTTCAATTCCCTATCTGGAAAAGGATGACAAATAATAGTCCCACCGCTCATGGTTATTTGAGGATTAATTGAACTTAAGCATTTAAAATGCTTACAAACACTGCTTGACATATTTTAAGAACTCAGAGTGTTGTGTGTATGTGTGTGTGTGTGCATAGAACTCAAATAACTGAACAATAAATCTAGTGTATCCGTTTCCTGGGGCTGCCATAACAAAGTTCCACTAACTGAATTGCTTAAAACAACAAATTTATTGTCTCACAGTTCTGGAGGCCAGAAGTCTGAGAGCAGGGTGTGGGCAGGGCGGTGCTCCCTCTGAATCCTCTAGGGGGAATTGCTCCCTTCCTCTTCCTGCTTCTGGTAGCCCCAGGCCTTCCTTGGCTTGTGGCAGCATGACTTCAGTCTCTGCCCCTGTCTTTATGTGGCCTCTCTCTCTGTGCACATTTCCTCTTCTCCTGAGGACACCAGTCGCATTGGATCAGGGCCCACTCTGATGGAGTATGACCTCATGTGACCTCATGTTAACCTGATTACATCTGCAAAGACCCTATTTCCAAATAAAGTTACATTCATAGGTGCCAGGGGTTAAGACTTCAACATATCTTTTGGGGGACACAGTTCAACTCCTAATATCTAGTAACAGGGAACTTCAAAGCAGAGGATCTGGATGTCCCAGAGGCATCAATGGGGACGTGGGAGATCTAAGAACAGGTGGTGCTTTGCGATTTAACCAGTGAATAGGCACGAGGGGTTTCTGTGAATAAGTAATACAGCCCAAACCAAATTCCTGGGCTAAGATAAAGGGAGACAAGATTTCAGTCCCCTATAGGGGCAAATTTGGACCCACATCTCGAGTACCTGCATACTGAAGAGGTTACCAAGATAGAAACTGTAAGCTCAAAGTTGGCACGAGAACCCTGTTCACTTTTGGAAGTGCCTTTCCTCAAACATGGAATAATTAACTTCTTGACAACTTTGAGATGTTAGTATAGTTTTAACAGACTTCATAAAAGCAGCATTGTAGATTTTGATTGCCTGGCCAATTTCCAACGCACATAGTTAGATTTTGCTTGTGTAACATGCATTTGAAGTCTCCCAGGGATGGGAATGCGTTCATTTTCTGGTTGAAACACTTAACTGAGAATTTGCTCCGTGTAGCCTCAGGCATCATCTGCTCTTGAGGACGTGACTGCAGGGGTGTGTTGGGTTTATAAGGGTTTGAGGACACTGTCGATGAAAGGTGCATCAGAAACAGAGGTCTATTATGATCATCAGCGTGTCTGTACCATCAGTATTTCCAGAGTAACCAGTTTTGATTTTCCCAATAGAGGATTCTGACTGCAAGTAAGAAGCAATATGACTGAAATATTAAGGAACTCATCTCTTTTGTATCTTAGTCAAAAAGTCTTTTGTAAATATCATATTAATGACAACTGTGGAAAAAGAAATATGGAAAGTGTGCTTAATGTAGAATTTTCTAATCCTCACAGGAATTTGAATCAACGAAGGTTAGATCATCCCCCAAGTGGGTTTTTATGTCGTCGTTTCGTTTCCAGGTTTCCATGCCTTTCTAACACTTGATCTTTGTATGAAATCGGCTGCCGTCTTCAGAGACATGAGTCATGGTACTTAAAATGTTTTCACCATATTTTAGACATCATGGGATACAGTAGGAGAAGAGTAAAGTCTTGGCATTCACAACTTTTTCATTCTGAGACTTGACCTTTCCCAGTGGTTCCTTACATGTATTAATTCAGGTCGCGCACTGGGCTAGCAGACCCCTCAGCGCCTGCATTTCATGTTCGCTTTTTTCTATGTTAAGTATTGTGTGCGTATGTTTCCCTGTATATATGCGTGTGTATGTGTACTATGTGTTTATTTTCTGCGAAAAAAGATGTCCATGAAAAGGCAGCCAACTCCTTAACGGGAGGAGTGACGACGTGATGACTTACTGCCGGAAAGAAAGGCTTGAGGTAAACTAAGGAGTGGAATGGCGTCTTCTTCAGGGATTTGGGTCTCTGATATGAATGAATCCATCATAAGTTCTGTGCAGATACTAGATAAAGTGAACAGTAAACTGTTTCAGTGAGTTTTCCAGGTCTGCCAACATTGCTCAAATGAAACCTTAAAACTAGCAAGGCACTGGAAGCATTACTGAAATGATCTTCAGGGTCAATAGAAGCACAAGAATTTCAACCTTTTTTTTCTTAAATGCACAAACCCCTGTTTGTGTTGTCTGGAATATTCTTCCCATCCCCATTCCTTTTGACAATAGACTTTGCCCCCTTCCCACTAACAAGTGGGAGAGGGCACGTGACCCAGGAGCGGCCGGTCAGCGCACACTGTTCCCTGGACACAAGGATTGATTCCGGAATGAGATTCCTGAGGGTGCCTGCAGGGGGCCAGTCACCATTATTCCATGGCTCAGTGTGGCTGGAGTTGGTGGATCCACCTCTCAAGTCTGTGTCCTGGCGGGATGTGACTTGAGGACACTCGGGGTTTGTCTAACCGCAGTGGGAGGGAATCAGACCCATGTGCAGAGAGAAGCTGATAGGAGACGGGTTCAGGAGGCTTCGTCTAAGCCCAGATCCACTCATGCCTGAAGCCAGGCGGTATACTGTATTTTCTGGGGAAATAATATGCTTAGTAAGATTTGTAAATTACAGGATTTTCAAAGGTCTGTTGAATATGTCCTTCCTGTGGCATCAGGTTCTATGGTAGCTTATACATTCCCACCCATATGCAAAGAAGCATTTAGACTTCATTGCTGTCCTTGAGGCTTTGATCAGTTCTAACTCTCTGTGTTTTAAGACACATTGAAATTCTTTGCTTCATTTTAAATACATTCTATTTACAAACAGTGGAAAACATTGTGTGCATCAATTAGTAATTCAGAAATCTGTGAATGTTTAGGTACTTTAATAATGAATATCAGTTAAGAGGCTTTATAAATGATGGAAATTTCAAACTGTGGTAATAAAAATGTGCTACTGAACTCCAAAGTAATTTCCATATAATTTATTCATATGTAATTTCTATTTTAAATGCTTCTGCAGTTATTTTTTTCTGATTCAGTCGTGTTGTGTGAAAAAGAGGTTGAGTGAGAAAGCAGTGTCCCCTTGCTTGTACTTTGCTTCTGCAGATGTAAAATTGGGACCATCAGCGCCCCCCCCCCCATTACCTAGCATTAAATAAAAGAAGGGAAAATGTTAATATAAGATATACAAAACTCTTTATCCAGACTGATGCTAGTGATATTTTAACTTCGAAATATTGTTGTAATCATTCCTTAGAGGGACAGCTCCAATCGAGTGGAGCAGAAGAGAGCTGTGCTGTCCCAGAGATGGGAAACTTAGCTGAGTGACTAACCTGTGGCAGTTACTACAGCCTTGTCAGATTTGATCTTCACTACCACTGTGCCTGGAGCTGCTATTGTCCTTATTCTACACATTAGGAACTTGAGGCTGGGAGACGTAGAGTGACTTACCAGACGCGGGATAGCATATCTTTCTCTTGCGCACATCCTTGCAATGCCTCCTCTTTGGATGAAGTTCACACTTCCTACCTTGGATGACAAAACCCTTATTCTCTGGCCCTCGTTAATCTTTTCAGCTCCATTTCTCTTCATTCGTTACCTAGACTCCATGTTTGCAGATCTTTTGCTTTCTAAAATTTACCACAGGTTGTTTCTTCTGCTGTGAGCACTGTTCCCTGTTCCTGTCCCACCTTTCTGTGACTAACTGATCTTCATTCTTCAGGTTTCAGCTCAAGTACCACACCTCCAGGAACCACACCAAGACCATCGTGCCAGCTGCGCTGTTCATTCCTTCCTTCAGCAACTATTTATTGAGGACCCCTTTGTGTCAGGCACTATGCTAGGCACTAGGAATATAACAGTGAACGAAGAAGGGAAAAATCTCTGCCTTCATAGCTTGTACTCTAGTATTACTACTGTTTTAGTTCAGTGTCCCTCGTTAGAGGCTTACTTCCTGAGAGCATTGATGAGGTCTCACTTGTTCTGTTTCCTTCTTAGGGTTTAACACAATGGATTTGTGGGAATGTTGCAGGCATTTCATAATTAGTGAATCAGGGCAAAAATGAAGGACTTCAGTTACTATTTAATTTACAGTGGTCATATAGAAGTATAAGAATGTACCACGTGGCCCCTTCTGTCTTTTTGCACTGCCCCATCCTAACGCCAGACCTCCTTGTCTGGTGACTGCATTATTGCAGCGAGCCTCGCATCGACAGCAGCCTTGCTCTGAACTTCTCCACTCCATCGCATTCCCCATGGAGCTGCCAGAGTTAGCTGCTTGCATTCCTGGGATTGTTCTCCTTCTCCTCAGAACATCTCGTACTGAAACCCAAGTCCGTGATCTGATGTCACCTCCCTACTCTAATTTATCTCCTGCTGTTTCACATACACCTTCTAATCAATCCTTTTTTTTTCAATCCACTTATTCTAGTTAATTTGCACCTTCCTACCTAAAGACCCTTCCTCTTATTCTTAGTTTATTAATTTTATCAACACTGCAAGTCACTTTCCTTTGGTTAAGTCTTCTTAGATAATGTCAGCCAGCCTGCGTTTCCATCACTTGTGATTTCCTGTTCAGACTTCCGTCTGTATCAGTGGTACCCATAAACAAGTTGTGGCAGCAGCACTCCCACTCCAACACCCCCCTACACACACACACGCAGACAGACTCTTATGTGGAGCTCCATGGAGTAAAACGGGATAAAGTAGAGCTTATGGTAGTAGTGACCCCTCCAGTCTCGTGTACCTTCTAGCTCTGCAGAACATGCCTGACGCTCACGTGCGACCGCAGCCGCCCTGCTCTGTGCTTGGTCGTGCTGTTAGGCAGGGAAAGGTCACACACAGTGGGGATGACCTAGCACTGCTGAGAGGAAAATGACTTAGTCACGAAACAGAAGGAAAGGACCTTACTTGCCATGCCTGCCACAGCAAACATTTCAAGCCCCGTGTTTCTGGCTTCTCACCACTTCCCAGGAAACATCTGTAGGGCACAGAGAGTAGAGTCTGGTTTTACCGCTTTCTCAACTTCTGAGACATGGAATGTTGGGGAGCCTCTACACTAGACGCCTCTGAGATGTTTTTAGCTATCCACACTTTACATGTCCAGGGGCAGCAGAGCGAAGTCCACAGTCAAACGTCAGTGTCTCCTTATTGATGAAAGGTCAAGTCAAGTAGCAGTTAAGCAGCTGGAAGCCCTATCTGGTCCTTATTCATGTGTGTCAGTCTTATATCCCAAGTATACTTTGTGTTTTTTAAAGGGACTAATTGTATGTATATTCCTTTACTACAAAATTATGTATTATTTTAAATTATTTCATATTTATATAAGATTGTCTTCCCACCAATTTGAAAGAATAATGACTATTTTTTAATTCTCCCTAACGTTTATCACATAGGAGGTACTTAATAACTACCTGCTAATCAAGACTGAATACAATACTCTGATCTGTGAAGTTAGCTGTTGTTTAGGATTACAGACAATTTGTCTACTCTCACATGTGAGCTTTCTGTATAAAGTATCAAATCACCCTAGGAGAAATCAAGTGTTCTTTTGTAAAATGTGGTTCAATTTGTGATGTAACTAGTAACAAAGAGATATCGTATTTGAAGAGACAGCCTTATATGTATTAAGAATATTTTTTAAAATTTTGCTTAAAATACATTAAACAAGGATTATAGAAGATGGAAAGAGTTCTGGAAATTTAAAGAAGTAGGTTTATAAGGAAATATAACTTGAAATTCTGTGATTTTATAAAGCACATTTGTCACTAATAAAAATCAGTTTAATAACTAACCAAACACATTGTGAACATGTTTTTCAATTTTTTATATTTTGTCAAGGGAAAGGAAGGAGTTGATTGACAATCCTGATTGGTCTAAATAGCAATACAAATATATAACAAACATTCATCATTTTTAACTGATGAAAATTAAACTAAATTTGAAATTATGATTACTAATGAATCACAAGTTAGGATGAGTTATCAGCAGCTACTTTCTGTTTTCCAAACACCTGCATTAATTTGCCATGATCACTCAGTTTATATGCCATATGTAACATGTTAGGTAAACATGGATTTTGCATAATTTAATTAGATATTTGTCAAATGCTGAAGAAACAAGAAACATAAGGCATACTTCATGCTCATATAGGAGACAAGCACATGTGTAAATATACAAAATCTACAAGGACTTTATGGATGCTATGATTTAAATTAATATAGGTAACTGCAACCACTCTTTGTATTCATGGAGATATCAAAATTGATGGTTTGTATCACTATGGAATATAATCAACCCCATAAGAGGAGTCATCAATTGAATGAATATTAGTTCTAACATAGAAATTTGATGTAACCCAATACAAGTTTTCAGATTTTTAAATTGACATTCCGTTCAGATAAACAAAACAATCTCATACTTTCTGTCAATGTAATTTGCAATTTCAAAATAAAAACATCATTACTAAAAGTGAATGTGAAATATTTATAGTTCGAAATTTATAATTTATTTTTGGAAGAACTGTATATGTTCCTGCTCTGTTAAGAACTTTGACAAATGGTAAACAGGCAATGAGATGATTTACCCATATAAGATGTTAATGGGAGAAGTAAGTCCAAACTCCTATGTCTTGACCATTCGCTGGCGCTCAGAAGTTTCAGGATGGAAAGCGAAATACTCTGATGTCCAGAAGCCAATATGTCATCCCATTTTATATATGTATGTCTTCTCAAGTATGCTCTAAAGTTCTTGAGACCAAAGTTCACGCCTTCCATTTTGTCATTCTCCCAGTATAATCCAACACAAGAAAAAAAATAATCAATCTTCGATGTTATTTATGCATCCTTTTAATATAGTACGTTTAGTAATTGTTTCATGTTGTAATGTTTTCTTTTTTTTTTTCTTCGGGTATTTAACTGAATAAATAATTCTGGAATACCTACTTATTGAAAGATAGATTAGGGAAAGCTAGGCAGAATTAAGAAGTAGGCTTATTGCTTTGTCAGAATTATTTTCTAGAAAATACTTTTTCTTAACTAATTTTTAAATGAATGTGTTCTAACATGTCTGAGTTATTCATGTGTTTTTATAACTACTCAATTAAGAATTGAAAGTTCCATTTCCCAGTCTTCCTCAGGTGGCAAGTAAGCTTATACATTTTAACTGAGGAGATGGTAGCATATGATCCATTTAATCCTGCTTTCTGTTAAGTCTTTTCATAGTGTTTTTCAGGCACTGCACTTTTTAGCTTTCTTCACTTATTAGTAGGCATAAATAGAGCTGACTACCTGAAAGTCAATAAAAGATAAAAACCCTTTTGCTAATATCCCTACTGCCTATAATTGCCAAATTACTGATGAATATATAGACTTCAGAATTAAATCTCATTAACTTGCTTTCCTTGAGTTTTTAAAATATTAAAAACAAAATAATCTTTTAAATTTTCAAAATTTGAGGTGTATCATGACAGGAATAAGAAGTGACTCACTTTTTTCCTACTTAGATTTTTCTTTACTGAGTTTTCCAGAAATCTAAGAAAAAAAATTTTTTTTAAATCCATTTGGTGAAATACCTTACATTTCTTCTATTTACTGTATCACTTTCAGCTTTTAAAACCTTACTGCCATTACACAGCCGTGGAACAGAGTGGTCTTGTAAATGAGCTTTGCTCCAGAGAGAATGAGACTAACTGGAAACTCATCATGGTGCTGCTACCGGCTGCATGATTGGTAGTATTTCTAAAGCCATTTGGAGATATTTCCACTCTTAGAAAATGGAAATTGTGGAGCATGAGACCTAATCTATTTGATTTCAGCTTTAACAGCTTTACCATACGTTTGGATAAAAAGTGGAAAAAAAATAGAACAAACTTTTTATGTGTTTTATTTATGGCTACATTGATTATGGGTATTTAGATCATCTCTCTCAATCTGGCAAAACAATCAAGATGTGTCTTAGGTAGACAACCTCTGGGATAGATGCCACGTCTACCATTTCATGTTTTGTTAGTACATTCATGTGCCACAGCATCCTGACCTTTTTCTCCCATATATTATTTCATTTAATTAAAAAAAATATTTAGGGGCCGGCCCGGTGGCGTAGTGGTTAAGTTCGCTCACTCTGCTTCGGCAGCCCAGGGTTTGCCAGTTTGGATGCTGGGTGTGGACCTATGCACCGCTCATCAAACCATGCTGTGGCAGGCTTCCCACATACAAAATAGAGTAAGATGGACACAGATGTTAGCTCAGCGACAATCTTCTTCAGCAAAAACAGGAGGATTGGTGGAGGATGTTAGCTCAGGGCTAATCTTCCTCAAAAGAAATTTTTTTTTAAAGATCTGTTAGGAAGCCCCTTATAGATGGGGCATCTGAGTTCTTCTACAAAGATTAAGTATCTTGTCCTAATTACACATGTGGCAATTTGCAGAGTAAGATGGTCAAAGTCTAAAGAAACATAGTAAGAAAGAACTGTGTGTGACTATGTAAAGGAAGAGATTAGGAAAAGCAAAGTGGAAGAGTACATGCATCCTGTAGATAGTAAAGCTGACTCAGAGAGAGTGAACAAGAAAATGATTACCGAAGAAGCCACAGCTTACTGACTAAGGTCAATCAGGAGGAATACTCATACAAACTGAAAACTAACAAACTGCAATTATGAAACCACGCAATCTAGCTTCACAGTGTGCATTCTTAACCATTACACTATGCTGCCTCTCCCCAAGGAAGAAATAACACATCCAGGAAAACGGAAAAAAGCAAAAAGCCAGAACTGAAATAATACCGTGGCCACAGCTACCAAACAGTGAGGGGAAAAAACCCTCAGGAAATAGAGGTTTGGAAGGCCCAAGATGGAAAGGCTAAGGCATAGATCTGTAACCCCCAGATGTGGCTATCTGGTTACAGTAATGAGAGCTCATCTTTCAGGGTCCTGGAGGGGGTTAATGGAGATCTGAAACCTGAGATGAGTATTTCAAAAAGTGAAGAGAATAATTATTCATTTATTAATAAATGTATATAAGTACCTAAGTTATCAAATTTATTTACATTTGGCTGAAATTACATCAACTCATAGAGTTCATTCAATACTCTTGATTGACTGGTGATGAAAAGCAAGTTTAGGGAACTACATAATGTAAATGAATCCACGTATCAAATAATCAGTAGTTTCCAGGACTGAGCAGACTTGAACACATGAACAGAGTGATGACCAAATTTAATTGAATAGCTCTGTAAGTATTATACATGCTTACTTACTGTTCGGATTTGTGTCACAGCCACGACCATGACTTAGATAAATTTCACAATATTATTATGAATCCTCAATAGGTAGACGTTTTGTTAAAATCTAGATTGGTGCTGGAATGGAAAAACAGTGGTTACAGATGGAGCCAATGCATTCTTATTCAATAAATTAAGTTTTTCTAGTAAAGAAAACCTTGTAAAGCATTCAACCTATGAAGGAAAAAAATAATCTCAATGAGAACACTCATCTTTAGGGTAAAAAAATAAACATAAGTTTCAATAATTTATTTTTCTCTTGATTGGAATATACTGTGGACATACTATGGTGTTGTGTATGCTTGGTCCTTCTATAAAATAGTTTAAAAATGCAGACTATTCTAGTTTCTTTGTATCTGATTATAGTTATAAACCAAGATATAGGGGATTCATTAAGTATTGAGTACTGAATTGTTGTGGTTGTTATTAGCTATTTTCATCTACAATATTTTCTGCTCTTGTTTTTTGAGTTGTCCTATTACACTTCTCATTAATGCTGACTAACAGATAGCTTATTTATCTTTATAAAACAGCATCATAAATATAAAGAAAATGTCTGAAATTATTGCTATTAATCTGTACTGGTGCTATTATTGTTTTGTATTTAATTTCATAGCTTTATTTTTCCTTTTAAAATTCTTGAAATTTCAGTGTTTAGCAAATTTTAAATTGACTTGGAGAGTTTTCATTATTGTTTTATGCTATCAAACCAGAGTGCTCTGGTTAATAATTCGTATTTTGTGTTTAATAAAGACCCTGATATGTGTTTAACATTGGAGAAATAATATTCACCATGGGGAAAGCATTAATTATTTTGAAGTGAATTGGCCCCCTGTTATTTTTTCTTGGTTAGTTTATTTTACAGTTGAAGATTTCTAGATACAAGTGAATGCTGTAATAAAACTCACTTTTATCTCAGTAATTGCCTGGCTTCAGAAGTTTCCACATTCTGCTAAGGAACTGCATATATTAGGGCTGGCTGGATTGTCCTTGAACTTATCATGCACTAAAGGTTACATAAGCCTGGATTTCATCAACAAGGGGAAACAGATATGTAATTATGGTACCCACTGTGTTTAAGCTCTAACAAAACTTCTAAATGCAAGATCATCCTCTGCAAAATTGCAGATTTGGGAAGAGAAAAGGTCATAGCAGATAGAGGATTCAAAAACAAACCAATAAAATCAATAGGTTAGTCCCTTCATCCTGGAATAGACATAAAGTTAGTTCCTTAATGTTAGAAATTGTATTGTCTTGAGAAAATGTGGCTATTACAGAAAAAATGCTGTTGGGTTGAAGTAAATGCAGCTGAAAGTAGAGTGGAACTCAGTGAAAATTGCCCGGCGATTCAGTAATGTCTTTTCTAAAAGAAAAATTACAATCTGTTAGTTTGGTATGAACTGGAAAAAGTTGCAGAAGTTATTCTACTTCATGCAAGTCTTCCAAGATGATCAAAGCCAGTATTTTGGAGGAACTAAAACATCTTTATAGAAAATAAGGAGTCAAGAATTAAAAGCACTTGACTTCTAAATCATAATAGTGATGCAATTTTGAAATGTTGGTCCATTAAAAATCTACTTTTCAACTTAATGTTTGACAGTTTTTGTTTGTATGTTTTTCACAACGTACTCCTCTGTCCCTGGGCATCCTAGTTTGTATGAGCTTCCTTTAACCTGGAATTCTGTGACATAATAAAATTTTTGCCTAGTGTGAGTAAGAAGTTGACCCAATGATGTTCTTTGATGGATTACCTTTTATACAGGCAAGGAAACAGGAGCAGTTGTGTAAGTCTGAGCATTAACTCAAAGGTATTTTCAGTAGTTATACGTGAAAGTCTCTATTTTCTATTACATTTGTTATTGTCTCTTCTACTCAGGCTAGCAGCTTTATCAGAGTTCTTGTCAAGCTATCAGTTGTGTAGCAGTCATACTGGGACCTTGTCCTCGCAGGTTCAGTACTGTCTGCTATTTACATTTTCTAATGTAGTGATTTAATTGCCAGTGTGAAGTAAGAAACAATGGAAGTCTATGAAAAAAATGACAGTTATAATATGGATACACTTATTTTCAGGTTCGCTACATTAATTTAGACATGCATACTTAATTATACATGTAATATATGCATGGTGGTTGTTTCAAACACCTGTCCCTTCTCAGTAGAGAGTTACCAGCCTTTCTCTAGTCAGGAGATGGAGGCAAAGGTTGGTCCTGATCGCGATTATCTTTTGAACTTGTCCTCCTTACCCTGCCTGAGAGTATTTTCTGCAGAGTCTCTTTGTCCTCCGTGTGCTGGCCATTACCTTCGTAGCACGTGCTGGCTTTAGGGAGCCTTAGACTTGCGCTGTGACTGGTTCATTGTCCAGTTTGTAGACCGGAAGAGCCTATTCAGCTACCTACAAAGAGCCCATTGTTCTTGCCTCAGCTGTTTGTCGCTGCTTCTCTGTAGCACTACTTAGCAGCTGTGATCTGCAGGAGCAATGTCTTGAACTCGTTTAGTGACTCCCAAATTGCTACACTGGCCACAAAGCTCCAAATAATTCTTGCTTTCTGGTGAGTGGCTTTACATACATACACACACAGGTGCACATGCACACACACACACATTTATGTTTGTGTCTATCCTAATATACACCTGAACCCCTAAGCCTGTGATTTCAAAGCTTAATAAGTAGCTCTCCAGCGATGATATTAAAAATAAAGGCTATTCCCTTCTCTAGAAAATAAAGACAAATCCTTTCTGGATGTTATTTTCTGTTTGCTACTTCAAAATTCTGTACTCCTCTTCAGAAGACTTAGATGAGAAGTTGTTGGCACCACTCTTGGGGGAGAATCACTTCCAATAAAGTTTTATTTAAAGTGGGCGAAGAGCCATCGGGGAGGGAAGCAGTTTTGAAAGGCGATTACTCAAAAGTAATTGTTTGCTTAGGTATTACTTAGCGGTTGATTACTCAGGTGTAATTTGTGTGTCTCCTGCTGGTAGAAGAGAGAAAGGTAGTGAATGCGTGAGCATCACAGGGTGTTGGTCCCTCGTGCACCGTTGGGCTGTCCTGAGGATGCTGGAATAGCCACGTTCAAAAGCACTTTGTCACCTCATTCAGGGAAAAAACCAACAAGATAAAGACAGCATTGCCAGCATCTCAGCAAATAAATTCAGCTGCTCAGTGTCCCTGGTAGTTCTTACTTCCTTGGTGTAAAAACAAGTGGACACTACTTCTCATAGGGAAGATAGCCATCGTGTTGTGGCACATTAGATTGCTAATGGATAGGGGTAGCAGTGGACCAGAAAAAAACCCCTGTTGTTTAAATTCATTATCTTTGATGTGTTAATATCATTAAATGCCGTAACTCGATACATTTCTGATGGAAATATGTACGGTTCTGTTAATAATCTATTGAAGACATAATATGTGTATTTTTTAGAATGTTCAGCCAGATAAATGGCTGTTTTCCTAGAGACTAGGTGTGCTTTTATTGTCTGTATTGTGTTTCTATATTTTGTGCTTTTTCAGCACTGTGGTTCTATCAGGGCTAGGTACCCTGCCCACCAGCAGTGTTCCATTGGGAATGAGAAACTAATAATGGGAAGTGTCGGAATGCAGGAAGCAGAGGTCTGTTGGTGAAGAATGAGCTTGCCTTGAAAGGACAATAGAACTGGTCAAAGCCTGGTTGTTCTAGAAGTACTGTTAAAACCAAGTGACATTGAAGATGAAAAGACCTAGCCTCGTGGGGAATTGGAGGCTGTGAGCAATCAAGCAGATGGTTCACCTCATTAGCTGGCATTCCCTGTACTGTTGTTCTTTGTGGACATCAGTGTCTTAGGTACCCAAGAGGATGTAGCATGGGGACCCTGGCAACGCAAAGAAGTAGAAGGAAGGCCACTTCTCTGTGATGCCATGGCCTCCACCTCCATCCTCTCAGGTACCTCAGTTTGGTGACCACTTTCGTCCTGAGTTTGATATCAAAATAGTAAATGTTTCCAGATATCAGAACTTTGGGATAAATCCTTTATCTTAAAGGTGGAATGCACAAGGCCAGAGCAATAGCCACATTCTTCAGGCCACAGATGCCCAAAGAAATTTGCTCTTTGTGGTCACTTTTCTTAGGTTCATCCCTCTCCTAGACTCCATCAGAGAGTCACTTCAGTGTTAGCCTTTCACATAATAGGAAATCCTAAGTGCACACGCACCGGGAATTGGCATTGAAAGAAGTGGCCTTTCAAGGGTGTATCCCTGTTCGGGGAGCTACACAGCATGCAGCACAGGGTGGATTCAGGGCCCAGGGATCTATCGTTTCAAAACCTCCCCAAGAGTTTTTGATATAGAACTCCATAAGGAAACCACCATAAGATGCGTGGAGGCCCCGCATTCTACCCTAATCTTGCACACCGTTTTGAAAACAGGCACCATCTCAGACAAGTTGACGACCTTGAGCTTCCGACCAAAGCAAACTCCACAGACCTGTCCTCCGTCTCTCTCGGTCACAAGCGCACCTCAGAATCTCTGACGTCTTAGTTAGTGGACTTCCAAATTAAGCACAGCACAGCCCCAGTGGAAGAATGCTAGGGCAGCACATGTTCCTTGTGTCCCTACTGGGTGGTAGGCACTGTCCTCGATACTGGGGTTGCAGTGCAGAAGACTGGCAAGTTACTCACTCTCACAGAGTTGTATTCCAGTGGGAGGAATCAAGGAGGAAAAACATGCAAATGAATCAACTAGAGAATTCCTGATCCAATAAGTACAGTTTGGAAAGTAAAACAAGGTAATGGGATGAAGAATGATTTTGGAGAGAGGTAGCTCGTTTCTATAGTGTGGTCATGAAAGACCTTGCACATGGGACATGTAGCTGAGACCTAATGGATGGAAAGGAGTCAGCCTGCGAAAATCCAGGGAAGAGAGAAACTGGGCTTATTTGAGACAGAGAAGACTGGCATCTAGTGAACAAGAGGGGGATGGGAGGGTGACTAACGAAAATGGCTTTATTTTAACTGATCTCCTTAAATCTCCTAATAAAATATCTCCGTTTGTCAGCTATGTTTTATTTGAGTTACTGCTTTCTTTCTTTGGGCTTTGAGAGTTTTTTCTAATTGTGTGTGCAAGTTGTTTTCCTTTGCTGAACGTTATCAGAAGTGATCCTTACTGTGGAAGCATGGTTTGTATTAGATGGCCGTTCTAAAGTCGAGTCAGTGATACGGTGGCCATCACACGAGTAGCGGGATTTCAGGGTATTTTGTTTTCCATGCCAAGTTTACAGCAGTTGCTTTCTGCTATTTTACGTTATCAAGCCAACATCCAATAATTGTACTGATCTGGTAAATCACTGAGACTATCTCTTATCACAAAGTTATTACGGGCTAGAAAGAAGAGCTTATTTTTCAGTTTTTATAAAATTGCATTCATGATAATGTACTTCTGTACTCCAACACAAGAAAAGATATCCTTAATGCTTGCATTAGCTGGAGCCCATTTATTTAAAAAATTTTGTAGTTCTGGCTCGTTGACTATGCTACAGTTGTATGTCAGTTGCAAAATCAGTTAATTCCTAATCCGCAATCCACAACTGGAATTAATGTCTTGGTATTTATATCGTTGACATGGAGAAATAAAAAATAATTTTCCTTGAATTTTCAGCCATGGCCAGAAATTGAAAAGGAGGGATCAAAAAGGAAAGAGAAGACAGGGGAGGGTGGGAGGGAGGGGTGAAGAAGATGCTCCAGAATGCCTCACTCGTCTTGTTCCCCCTGCCCCAAGCGCCAGAATCCCGTTCTCTGTGGGACCTTGATATTTCAGATAGAACTGCTTTGAAATGCCACTTCGATATAACATTTCTTGAGTTCATATCAGGTTCTAGGAACTCTTCTACGTCTGTTACACTGTTAACACATTTAATTCTCACAATAGCCCAATAAGGTAAGGTACCAAAATCACACCATTTATTGATGAATACATTGAGGCTCAGAGAAGTTGAGTAACTTACTCAAAGTCACTCAGATAGTAAGTAGTGCAGCAGGGACTGGAGCCTGAATGTCTGGCTCCAGAGCCCAGGCCATTGCATGCTACACCATACTGCCTCTAATGGCTTTGCTACAACCATTTTGACTTGGGGACCTTTTAATAATAGCTTAAAATATGATTATTACACTTGTCACTATAATATAAAATTCCCAAGTAGTGTTTGAAGCCTACATCCTACCCCAGCACTTGGCTTCACGTTTTACCTGAGGCTTGCGCCGTAGCTGACCCTGATCCCTCTGAGAGGACCCATGATAGAAAGAAGGCCAGTGGTATGACCTAGGCTGTAGAAAGTGTCATAGTCACAGGCACTCACAGTTGACAGGGCTGTATCAAATCAGTTGTAACAAACACCCTGCTTCATACTTTCTGTCCTTGAAGCTCCTTCTTTCACTTCTGAGTCAGTGGAGGTCATGTAAAGGCATGGTCTCCAGCCACATCTTCTCTGTTTGTAATTTCTTGTTTGAAACATACAGATGATAGGTATAAAAAATCCTACAACTTGACACCACCTGGTGCTTGTGATAAGTAATCCATACCAACAATAATTTGAAAGGATAAATCAGTGAAAGATGAATGATCTTATTACTTGTTAACTAATAAGCTTTATCCTTGCCTTTTAAAAACTTTGGTAGTACAAAATCTGATAATTCAGCCTTTTAAATGGATAATTGTTGTTATTAGCTCATTTAAGCTTTAAAAATTGCTTTATGATTTGCGTCAGTTTTCGTAGCTCTACATGTATCGTGCATGTCCCTCTAAAGTGGGTTCTGGATCTGAGCCCGCAGCATTTGACTGGCACACTCGATGCTCTTTCTTTCCCTCCCTTTGGTTAAATATGGCATGTTATTACAAGAAAGTACACGATATGTCTCTCACAAACCAAATTCCTCACTGTAGTTCAGGATAAGAATCCATTTGCAAAATACTCAACTCTAAGAATAATAAAAAATTATTTATAAATAGCCTTCTAATGTGATATTATTTCAAAAATGGAAGAATATGTTTCAGATATTTCTGCAATGTCTCTGTTCTCATGACAGATAAGAAACTATGTGATTGGAACCCCCGAGAGGGAAGCATTAGCAATTACAGCTCCCTGTAATCTGCGTCTGTTCTGCTAGACTCAGCTTTTCTAGTGCAGACCTTCTAAAATAGAGTCTACGTGTGCCTGTTTCAGACCTTTTGTACCACGAGTCCCTATCAGCTCTTCCTGGAAAAATGGAAATTTCTGTGCCATTTTTATTCGTCCATTGTTTCACAGTTGTCTTATCAATGAGCTCCTTCGACTCATTCTTCTATCTGTCGAATTTCATCAGATAAAGGAATGCAGTTTAAAACATTTCTGTAACGTGCTTGTGATCGCAGCATCGAACGTGAGATAACATGCTTCAGCCTCCTGATTTCCTCTTCACTGACACGGTCATTCTGTGAACCGCTTAGTGTTCAAGAAACGGCAGGTTCATCATTCAAGTGTAAAATTATTTTAAAATATTTAAAATATATATGTATATAAAACATAAAATTTCAAAGATATTATAACATGGTGGTTGACCGCAAAAGCTTTGACTTAGGCAAATCTGAATTTAAATCTTGGATCATCCATTTTAACAGTCACCTTGCCTAGCTACATAACCTCTCCTAGCTGCATTATTTCCTCATCTGGATAATGTAGATGGTATTTATGTTTTTAGGGTGTTGACAGTAGTAAATTGTAATAAATACTAAATAAAGTACTTATAAATTAAGAATTCTTATAAACTAAGAATTCTTATAAATTAAGAATTCTTATAAACTAAGAATTCTTATAAATTAAGAATTCTTAATAAATTAAGAATAAGTACTGTGGTTTTTAAAAACAGAGAGTACATAGCTCTTTCAAGAAGTTTGGTTTATGAGAGAAGGTGAGAAAGTTAAAAAACATCAATTCCCAGTGATTTTTTTTTTGTATAATGTTGTGCAGGATTTTTTTTTAATTTCACATTTTTTTCGTTGTAACATCTGATATTAGAGTACATCTTATAAAAATGCTTTTTTATAATTTAAATTTAATTGAAGTTTTTTTCTTTGTTAGTGGTACGTAAAATAATGACGTGTTTTATAATTGATGGCATTTTAGACTCAATGAAATAAAGTTGCTTTTTGGTATTTGCTTGGAAAGACTCGCCCTGAGCTAATATCTGTTGCCGATCTTCCTTTTTTTTTCCCTCCCCAAAGCACCAGTACATAGGTGTATATTCTAGTTGTAAGTCCTTCTAGTTCTTCTCTGTGAGCTGCCACCATAGTGTGGCTGCTGACAGACTAGCGGTATGATTCTGTGCCTGGGAACCAAACCCAGGCCACTGAAGCGGAGTGCGCCAAACTTTAACCACTAGGCTGTCAGAGCTGGCTTGAAATACAGTTTTTATGATACATATATACATGTCTTTTTCTTTAGGAACAATAACATGTAGTAATTGTACATTCAGACCTCAGTTGTATATAGATTATGCCAAATTCCTGCCCTTCTCTTTGCCTCATCTCTTATCTGCAGAAGGAAACATCTGTTCCACAGCACTGTTGCTTTTAAATTAGAAAATGTGTATGAATTTCCTCACACAGTGTCTCGTGGAGAATGGGTAAATGCTCAACAATAGGAGACATTATTGTTATTATTATCTTTATTTTTCTGGTTAATCTGTGAATTAGTAGACCTGAATGCTAGAGCCAGCTCTGCCACTAATTAACTTTGGAATCTCTGTTTCACTTCCCTGTTTTGCAAAAGAATGTTTTGGCTAAGATGACTCTAAAATTCCTTATGGCTCTAAAGTTTTATAATTTTATTATTGAGTTCCGAGTCTTAACATGGTATAACCATAAAATGACTTTTCTTGGTTTCTTTCAGTTTGTGGCGACATCCATGGACAATTCTTTGACTTGATGAAGCTCTTTGAAGTGGGGGGATCTCCTGCCAACACTCGCTACCTCTTCTTAGGGGACTATGTTGACAGAGGGTACTTCAGTATTGAAGTAAGTCCTCATCGTTTCTTCTTAGCTGCTCAATAATGGATCAACAATATCTTAGTAAAATAAACGTGGCCAATGTTATTGCCTTAAGGAAATCCCTAGTCTGTGACAGTGAACTTTAATACACTTAATTCTTGGGACATTACTTATCCTATTTTCAGTTGGTTCCCATATGCTTTTTACTGTGTAGAGATGCCAAGGAAGTGGCTAATAGGAAGATTTTGCCTTTGGTACCTTTTATATATTTGCGACTTTGCAAAAATTACATCATATTTTACATTAGATAATTCTGTTTCCTGTTGAGAAAACTAAGCAAAGGTGATTAAATAAGCAGGAATGCGTTTGCATGGTTATACCTTATAATTATGAGACAGTAAGTTATCTTTGTAAACTGACAGTCAAGTGCATGCGTATCTGTCTGCATTTGTGTGTGTATGTGTGAGCACCCTTACAGATGCTATGTTTTGTCTTTTTTTGATACCTGTCATCTAACTAGGGTAATTTGTCAAACTCATTAATTAAAACAAAGTAGATAACCTTTGAATAGAGGTTCTCCCTCAGCCTCCCACCTGTGTCTGCCTCAGGTTAGTACACATTACATTCAGAGTGAAGGCAAGGACCTTGTTTTGTTCACGTGTTTGTTCTTCCTGGCACTTAACATGGTGTCTCATACATAGAAAGGGTTCATTGTATATTTATGAAAAGCAATGGTTTCAAATAAGAATAAGTTTTAAAGAATCAGAGCTCATGCTGTAATAGCTGACATTATATGTGCTCCTGGGAAAAAAGCATTAGAAAAGAAAAACAATTATTCTTTTTTTTTTTTAAGGAAGTTTTCTTTATTTTTTTTTATTTTTTGAGGACAATTAGCCCTGGGCTAACTACTGCGAGTCCTCCTCTTTTTGCTGAGGAAGCCTGGCCCTGAGCTAACATCTGTGCCCATCTTCCTCTATTTTATACGTGGGACGCCTACCACAGCATTGCGTACCAAGTGGTGCCATGTCCACACCCAGGATCCGAACTGCTGAACCCTGGGCCGCCGAGAAGCAGAACGTGCGAACTTAACCACTGCACCACCGGGCCAGCCCCCAATTATTCTTAATTAAAGAGAGAAATCAAATTTACAGAAGTCTCACACCAATATCACATATTCATAACAGTCATATAAAAGAGATTCTAGGTTTTTAAATTTTCATCATAATATTTTATTTGCTATAGGAATACGTAATGTTGAAAACATGTCATTCTTAAATAGCTTTTGTTTTTAAAACTACCGTACCAACGCTAACTTTTGGTTATTCTCTTCACCTCCCGTTGTTGACTCTATATACATAATATTTCCAACAATATATTAATCCTTTTTGCATTTAAGGATCACACATTTCTTAATTATTCATGATGATGAGGGAGAGGGGGTGATGTTGGTATATAAATCCAAAAGGAGAAAGTAAATTTTTAGTATTTCTTCCATTTGGAAGAAAGTATTACCGAGCACGTAAAACGTATATGCACTATGATTGGGACTGTGGAGGATTTGAAGAAGTGTACATCCTTGCTCTCCAGAAACCTAAATCTATGTAGGAAATGTAACTAGAAAAAGCTGTATACTGTCAGAAGCCTAGAATAGGTGGTCATTCAGGGTTCAAATATTTGAATTGATTATTAAAATCTTGTGATAAAGGAAGTACAGAAAATACTTGCAACTGGAATATGGAAAAGTGGGAGAACACTTTTCAAAAAAAGTTTTGAGCGCACATGGTTGGGGGAGACTGAATCAAAGAAGAGTAAGATTTAGCTAGGAGAGAAATTGAAGCGAGAGACGTACAGAGGGAAAGATCAGCAAGCCTCTTGCACGGGCTGACCCGACCAGCTTCGCAGGGAAGGGTGAGCAAGTGCACATTTTGTAAGACCTTTGTATCACACTAGGGCTAGGATGTGCTGAGAGTCAGAGAAGACACAAACCCACCCATGATGGTGGCTGAACAAGATAGAAGTTTGTGTCCCTCTCCAGTGAAAGCCCACAGCTGGGCAGACCAGGGTGGTGCGACCCGGCTGGAGCCAGGGCCTACACTCTTTCTGCCTCACTGCCCTGATGTGCATAGCCTCCTTCCAAAGTCAACCTCATGACCCAAGATGGCTGCACCAGCTTCAGCCATCATGTCCCTACACTACATTCAGCTAGAAGGAGACCGAGAAAGAGAAGGGCATGTCCTCTCATTTAAGGATGTTTCCCAGAAGTGACACAATGACTTCAACTAGCATCCCATGGGGCAGAATTTGTTGATCTGGCCATATGTGATTTCAGTGTGTAGCCAGATTTGAGAAAGACTGCAGGAGGCAGAAAACAGCAATGGGAGGTAAAACGTTTCTGCTACTTCCCTTAAATTGGGGTTGTGTGGAGTCTAAGTAAATATCTTTTAAAATTATTTTAGTAACTACTAAATTCAGCATATTCACTTAACACGCATAGTGCTCCTGTGAAAGTTTCTGAGGATGAATGGAATCGGTATTCTACTTTCCTTGAAGCTGACCTTCCAAGCAAGCAGAGCCCAAGACTGTCTGTTGGGAGTGACTATTTTTATCAGCCGAATGATGGAGTGCTATGTTGGAAATTTTTTATGTAGTATCATAATATTTGTCATTTTTAACAACTTAATTTGTCATCTTTTTAAATCTAATCAAAGACAATAACACTTTCTTATTAATTTAGTAATAAAGATAAAGCACTAACTCATGAGTTGCTTGAGTGACAATTGGCACAACTGGACTTCTTTATCTCACCAGGTCCATCTTGATAATATTTCTTAGTCTTATCAGTCTTTATTTACCTATGACTTTTTTACTCAGATAGTTCAGACTTCTGAATATCTGTCCTCAAACCATTTGAAATTTCCTAAACTCTCCCTAATTAGAACTTTTTAGAATCAGTCTTTTCAAATTGAAGAGGTGAGATGCAGTAATCACTCACTTGTTCCTCAGCAGATTTTTTTTAGTTCACAATTAATCTGTGTATTTGAACCATGAAAGTTGAGACATTTTGTGTAATATGCACCTTTTGTAATTCAAGCAAAGGATCAAAGAATGAAACCAAATGTTGTGACATAACAAATGTAGGTGTCAGAGGACATTAAAAGTTCCGAGATGCACCTATCAGAGTCCTCATCTTGAAAACAGCTCTTTCATTAAACTCCGAGAGTCTGAGGATGCAGCCCCAGGGAGTCTCCACATGCATATAGAAATGACAGAAATGCAGCGGTCTCATATGTAAAAGTTAGCCACTTTGAATAAACTGTGAGCTTTGAGGGGCTTTGCGATGGCTCAGTGATATCATCATATTTAAAGTAGAACAAACATTTGTATGAAATACGCTTACCGAGAATACTTTAGGGCTTTCTGTTATGGATTAAGGAAACTGATATTGTTTGCCTGGTATGAATGGTCTCATTTATTCCTCACAGCTCTGCAAAGAACACGTAAATGTCTTGCTTCCGTGCCTGTGGAGAGCTTGGCTCAGAGCGAGTCACACATGTAGGAAGTGGCGCTGCTGAGATTCAGTCTGCCCTCTTTCTGCTGCACCCCATGCCCTACCGTACTTTCACTAAACGGACCACAAAAAGTGCACAAATCAGTAATGCAGAAACTGATACACACTCTTACATCCCCTCGTGCATGGGCACTCACTCGCACACTGCCCTCTCCTGCACCTGTGTACTCTGAAGGTCACAGCATTAAATATAAAATATTCTTTTTGAATACGGTACTGTTGGTTTAAGGGAAACCCTAACTAATACGAGCTCAGTTTTCCAGCATGTACTATCCTAACAGGCTTCAGATGCTCTTGCTTCATCTCAATGATTCAGGGCCCTTTGGCTATCTTCTGGGCAAAGAGGGGCACTTAAGTTTAATTTTACCAAATCAGCTTTGAAAAGTGGGTTCGGATTTCCTACAGTCTCCGCTGGGTGGTATTTACAGGCACTAGGCCATGAGCTCTGGGAAGCGGATAGAACGCATTTTCTGCTCTCCCTCCCCACCTCTCCCCCACATCTTCCATTTCAGGCAAGATTAGAAATTATTCCCCACAAAGTTAGCGCAAATAAAACAAGCAAGCTTTTGAGGAGTGATGAAAGAGGTCATTCTGTTTTGGGTAGTAATTTGTCTCGCACCGAATAGCACCCTCAGTCTGATGATTGCCTTATGCTACCTCATCTCTTTGATCAAGCCTCTGTGTATCTGTAGGTCCATGTCTGAGTGTGTTTCTCTGAGAACACAGGGAAAATCTCAGAACTGCAGACAGGCTTGCACAGCTGTCTCCTTTTCCACTCTTCACACTCCCTTTCCAGCCACGCCGCCCTGCATTGCCTTAAGCTTAGCAGCCAGCAGGCCCTCCTGCTGTACCTCCACGCAGATCTCAGCCCAGGCCTCAGACGCGTCGAAGCATGAGGAGTTGTGTTTATTCGCTATGAACTCAGACTGCAGCGAGCCACAGCAAGTCAGGCAATGTTCCCTGCTTCTGCCTGAGACGAAAAAGCAAACGGTGCATCGAGCGATGTTAGGTGACAGAGTGATGCTGCAGACGCAAGGAAGAAATCGCCTGCCTGTCTCCGTGCAGCCCCTCGTCTTTGTCAGGCACTGCTGCTTCTCTGCGTGCTTGTCAGACCAGGCGATGAGGAGCTGCACTTGACATTTCAGGAGTTTGGATCTTTTCCCAACCAGTGCACATCCTTCACTTCATCATCCATCCCATGGTTCAGACAGCACTTTTGATTGGGACGTGTCACAGCACGGAGAGTTACTTTAGAGAGCTGATCGATATACATCTGAAGTTGTATATTTTCTTTTTTACTTCCTCGCTTCCTCTTTTACCTCCTTCTTTTACTCCCCTATGCAAATTTTCAAGGATACTCATCATTAAAGGGCAAAAATTACAAAGTAAATCATCGTACTACTATTATCAACAAACCAGTTAAACTAATGAAGAAAATGATATCCGTAGTGCTGCTTCATTGGGGAAAATAGATAAATTAAATAGGAGAAAACTGTGTCTATGATGAAAATTATTTAATAAAGAGGGAGAGGATGCTCAATCTCTCATATTGAGTAATCCAAGTTAATTTTAAATTGTAAATATTTGTTTAATTATTTAGAGTGATGGAAGGACAGTCGAGGTCCGGTTGAAAATGATTAGTGCAACTAATTTACGTCTCACCATGTAAAAAGCCCAGTGTACCTTGCCTCTCTGTTTCCACCGTAACCAATTAATTCAGTGAAAATCTTATTCAAATTAACCTTCTGATACGACATAGATGAAACTAACCATTTAACTAATTTGTATTTCATTCCTTATTATGACCATTTTTTTACAAGAGACTTTCTTTTTTAAGAATAATATCGGGTTATGATTTTGTTTAAGATCTTCAGCTCTCCAGAATGTTAGAACTTTAGATGGCAAAATAGATGCCAGCAAGGCAGTGTTGTGCTTGGCGGCTCTCTCCCACCAGATGTCGAGGGCGACAGCTGGCAGGGCTCCACTCTCCAGTCCACCCTTGTCCTTTCATTTACCATGCCACTCCTTCCATATTGGCTACATTTGTGGTTTTATTCAGTGTTTGGGAAGATATTTTATTCTTGCCACAGGGGAAAAGGAAATAAAATGTGAAAACAGGACTCTTTATTTTTGGAGTATTTTGAGCCAAGAATTTGGAAAATGAGTTATGTTTTTCTTTCTTTCTTTCCTTCTCTCCTTCTTTCTATCTTTCTTTCCTTCTCTCTCTCCCCCCTTTTCTTTCTTTCTTTCTTTCCCTCCCTCCTTTCCTCCTTCCTTCCTTTGCTTCTTTCTTCCTTTTTTCTTTCCTTCCTTCCTCTCCTCCCCCCTCCCTCCTTTCCGTGTTCCTTCCTTCCTTCTCATTTACAGGAGAGGAGCTAATGTTTCCTAAACTCCTGCTATATACTAGATGTTTTTCATCCACTAAATAGTAAGGGACATTAGCTGTGTATTAAATCGTGTACAAGGTAAATAAGGATGATAAGAATATCACAGACTGTTTCTATATCACTCTTTGAGGTTTCAGTTATGAAAGACCCATAGTAATTAAGACTAAAGGTGAAAAAGCCTTGTGCTAGTGTCAAAAGTGGATCAATAGATGGCAGAAAAGACATATGGGTCCTAGAATGTGATCCCTCTAGTAGTATTTAAGTGGGGTTAAAAAATTGCATTTTAGGTTTTCTGTGGAGAGAAAATAGCTTTGCCTTAAGATAAGTTGTTACAGGTAAAACTAATCTAAAGCGTTCGGAACTGTGGTTATGTTTCCAAAAGGATATTGATTGGGAAGGGGCACAGGGAGGCTGCTGAGCGGAAATGTAGCTGGATTTGGGTCGTAGTTTCATGGGAGTATCCACTTAGAAAAGTTCATTGACCTGTACATTTATGATATGTGCTCTTCACTGTATATAAGTTATACTTTAGTGAAAAGAGAAGAAAAAGAAAACCTTTTTAAAAACTAGCTACAGTATAGCCAAAACATATATTCTTCCCCCAATATATAAATAGAATACATTAAATAGAGCAATTTCAACAGGTAAACATAATTTTTAAAAGACTCTACGTATCCATTCCTATTCCACGTTAGACATCCAAAGTTAACCAATTTGGAGTGTGTGTGTATTACATGTTCAGGTACAACCTTATAATTTTAAATTGAGAATAGTCCTCTCATTGACATTAATAATGGTTTCTAAATATCTTCTCTGAAATGAGAGACAAGTTTAACAGACTCCTTTTATGAAAACATGTAAGTGCACCTGTAAAACTATAAAACTGGATACACGGCAATCAGAGACTCACTGGGCCACCATCCCAGCCACTGAGCTAACAGGGAACTTTTATACATATCAACAGATCATGATGCTTCAAGGATCACTTGTATAGGGCATTTGGTCAACTTTTCAGAAAAATTAATATTATTTGTCACATGAACTTTAGTTAATAACTATAATCAGAAAATGATAATTAGAAAATTAAAGTAACATATATATATAATTTGATATCAACCCATTATTTTTATTTACTTCAATCATAATTACATAGTTGGAGACAATATCTTCCTTGAAAAACACAATAAATACATACTTGTTCTGACAATTAGTATTTTCTTCAAAACTTGGGCTGTGTATTCAAACATAACTGTTTCCACTCATTTAATAAATTACCATATAAGCTGATGGAGACGATTATGCTTCACAAGTGGCACAGCAAATGAATTGCTAGGAGCTTTTCCCTTTGGACATGATCCGGCATATTTACTATATGTTGGAAAGCTCTTTCTTAAAATGTGAATATTGTGTGTTTTTTAGTTTCAGATTTTAGTAACCAAAATCAGACTTGTTTCAGTATTTTTGTAGTTCTGTATCTTCTTCACTTCCCTTTTAGAACATAAACTTAGTGAGATAAAAAAGCGTACTTGTTTTCAGAGTGGTTTTCTGTTCCCTGTGGTTTCTTAATGAATGCCTGTCGAGGTTAGTGACATTGACGTTAATACTTGAGTATCCCAGTTATCTTAATGCACACTCCAGGAGGACTCTGTCCATGCAGGTTTATTCCAAACCTGGTGAATTCATAGTTGGCCCTCATGTTTACTTAAACTTCAATGCCCAATTTCAGATTTTTAAGGTATACGACATGTTTCCCCTAATATTAGCATACGTGTAGTGAGATTCCCTGGCCTTCAGTTTAATTATACTAATATATAAAACAAAAGAGCTGAAGGCCTTGTATGCTAAAGGCACTGAAAGAAAAGATGAGGTAACAGGGAGAAGGCAGCTGGTGAAGGAGAGGACGTCACGGGAGATGGACACACAGTCCGAGTCAGCCTGAGCCTGTCAGTGTTCACTTCCAACTTCTGTCTTGCCTTTCCTTTCCAGTTCTTCCATTTTTCTTACCTGATTTTAAAAAAATATTTAGCTGTTTCAAGAGAAGTGTCTTTATTAATTGCCAATCACATTTCTTCTCATACTTTCATTTCAGTATGTTTTTATTTTAGTGTATTTTCATTCAGGCTTCTTTCAGTGGCCTGTGTGCAGCCCACTGTTTTCTTGTGGTGTATGGGTCCTCGGTGCGAGGGTTTGTCTTAGGTGTAGATGAACCCTGGCCTCATACCAAAGTGGTGTTTTCCGTTTGCCTTTCAATGTCCTCCTTTTGAAAAGGCCTTACCCCTTTGGGGATTTTGGGACACAGAAGTGAGTTTGGTTCATGTCTTCCTTTTATGTGAGCAAGGGGATGCTTAAGTATAATGCAAAAATATTTATTTTTATATTGTTCTTATTTTTTTTTCTCAGTGTGTGCTGTATTTGTGGGCCTTGAAAATTCTTTACCCCAAAACACTGTTTTTACTTCGTGGAAATCATGAATGTAGACATCTAACAGAGTATTTCACATTTAAACAAGAATGTAAGTATACCTCATGCTTCTTCCCTTAACGTCCTATGTGCTAAACAGTCATTTAATCCATTCCAAGATCTCTTTACAGTATGATCCACTTCTTAAAAGTCAAAAACAAAACACAGCACTATTTTATGTTGTTCCATGTTTCTTTCTACGCATGGACAATTAAGAGAATTCAGAATTTCTTTTTAAATTATACATCCTCTATAAAGTGATCTCAAAATTTGAACTAATGTAATTTATCCTAAGAAACAAGTTGTTAAACTATCTTTTAAACTGAGTCAGAATACTACTGTTTGGGAAAATAATCCTACCCTTTAATGTCAAATCACTCAAGAAAAACAAACGGAGGGCAAGCTCAACCTTGTGACTCTCTTTTTAGACCCAGTAGAGTAATCAGCCTCTAGTGGATTTTCCAAAATTAAAGATGACTTCTTCCTTTAGACCAGGAATGAGGAGTACTTCATATAAATGTCATTTTCCTCCTCTCTCAATTTCTCCCATTGTCCAGTGAAACTTAAATTTCTCTCTTTCATTGAGTCCTATATTCAGTGGAGCGTAGAAGCTTCTCTCAAAATATTAGATACAAATCAATGAGGGAAAGGCAACGTGCAGTCATAAGAAACAATCTTAGACAATTTCTCGCTCTCTGTTTTTCTATGTGATCATTCAGGAAAACCAGCCAGCATGGAGGCCACCTTCCTGTTAGTCTCCTCCTTGTTTTTGTGTGTTTTTTGAGACATATCTGCAGAAACATAGCAAGGATGTGTACAAAAGTTCTCTCCTCTGCTATATAGAAAGTTCCTAAAAACCGTAAAATTTGGATGAACAACAAAAATAAAAAACAGTCAATGTAAAGGTTAATATCTAACTCTTCAAGTCTTATTTAATCATATTTGGAACTTCGCAGTGTATAGTTATAATAATATGATTCTGGAAAGAGAACATTGAGAAGAAAATAACCTATTTCAATAAAATGATGGTAGCCATCAAATCATGAGAGGAAATATTTGTTTTTGATCCTGTTTTAAAAGGTAAGATAAAGTACTCGGAACGCGTCTACGACGCCTGCATGGACGCCTTCGACTGCCTGCCCCTGGCCGCGCTCATGAACCAGCAGTTCCTGTGCGTCCACGGTGGTTTGTCTCCAGAGATTAACACTTTGGATGACATCAGAAAAGTAAGTTCTGTTATTTTCCAAGTCTGATCATTCTGTGCGCTTTAGTAATAAATAGAAGACATTAATTTCCCTGCCTTTGTCACTAACTTTATCCTTTTGAATAAAAATGATTTAAAGTGGTCATTAATTTCTTTTTTATCTAGAAAGAAAGATATGTTTATACTCAGAAGAGTTTTCATCTCTAAAACTTCAGGATTCATCTTAGCATGTGACATGTGTCTTTGGAAATGTAAAATAGCTGATCACTAAAACATGTATGCCTTTTCGTTCCCCTTTGGCTCGTTTCAAACAGTCCATTGGGTATTCATAGTTATTATAGTTAGAAAATGTTGCTTTGCTCTTGAGAAAGTATCACAACTTGACTTTTAAAATGTGTCCATGTTATTTTTTAAAATTTACTATTTTTACATCTTAAAACTTTAACAATCTAACAAAGGCCATGATGATATTCTATTGATTGTACTGAGTAGCTAGGTGAAAAACAGTTGAATTTTTTAAGAAGTTTTTCCCACTTAATTTAACTTCGGCTAGTACTGTTATTTTAGCCAGCAAAAAACTGTTAGTTTGAATGTGGAGTATCTTTTTCCTGAGAAACTGCAATAGTATGAGATAGCTTTATGTAGTGGAAGAGACAGGTTTTTTATTTCTTTGGTTATGCTCAGTGTTCTTTTAAAAGTTCATTGGTTTTTAAAGAAAAACTATATTTAGGGAAGTAAAATGATCAAATTCTACCTTAATACTCATTAAGGTTCAAGTCTTCAAGGGTAAAAGTAATATTGTGTTTACTTTCCTATTAGAAAGGAAATGCATGATTTTTATTTTTAAAGTCAAACAAAAAGCACATTAAATAAAACTTCGTTTTCTGCTCTGTGTCGTTTTTGTAAGACACCGTTGCACGTCTGCTTCTGGTGTCCTGCAGCACGCGGAGCACTGGCAGCTTCTCCCTGTTTAAATGCGGTAGAGGCGTAACGCTGCATTGCAGCGGTGGAGCTGAAGTCCAGAGCAGTTCGCTTCCTGCATGAATGGAACCGATTTTTTCCTACTACCTGAGGGACCCTTGAAATCAATAACTAAAATTTTTATCATAAATTAAGTAGATTTTTAAAATATCATCTGCTATCCCCAAGACTTACTTTCTGGCATGTTTCAAATATTATGTTCAATTTTCATAAATGTCGTTAAGCTCTAGACTTAGTCATAAAATGATTTTTAGGTTTGCATTTTGCCATATGTCTATTAGTGTTTCCACCACACTTACTCTATTTAATTAATTTTGTAGTTGTTTATTCTTATATAGATGGTATTAACTTTAGAATGCACTTTTTAACTTTTCTGGAATAAATTCTGTATTCTAGTTGCCTCAGCAAACCTTTAGCTGGTAATTCACATTAATCAGAAAATCTTTCTTCCTCTGCAGTTCTACCCTTAATAATAAGCTTTTGTTTCTCAGAAAGAAATCTGTATTTTTATGAACAAGCATTATTTTTCTTGAATGAATTGTTCCAAAAGCATAAATTATTTAAATCTCTTAAACAAGTCCAAGATTGCAATGAATATTTTATAGATAACCTAATGGTTGAAGTATAGAGGGTCTTGTCTTATTGAAGTTTTTCATTGGGTGTTGAAAACATGAAATATTGCTTCATTCTTTTTAGATATTAGTAAAAAATGGTATGTAGCAAAACCATTATTTACATCACCTTTTATGTCTCAGGAAAAAAAGAGAATTTGATCAGCTGTCAGCCTTATATATCCATATGTATCCTTATATATCTGGCCCTATGAGGTTTTTAAAATACTAAACTGTTGAATGGGAAGAGTATCCACTCTTAATGGATTTTCATGCCTATTTCATGCCTTTTTTCAAGAGACTCTATATTATCTGCTAACTTCACCAAAGATCCTTTAATTACAGTAAAATCAGGATAAACTAAGGAAAGTGACTGGTAAAATTGTTGGTGAAATGCCATTTCCAGTTGTTACATTGCTCATACCTTCTTAATGCATCTTTTAAAATTGAAATATGATTTTGCTAAATATTTATAGCTGGAAAATGGATTTCATATGAGGGCTTCAGGTAAAACTGTAAGGTGTAGAACTCTGAGCTGAAGAATGACCAGCTAAGTTTGGGTTTATTTTACTGCTTACTGTTACTTTTGGTTTGTACCCAGTAAGATAAGCTACATAGGCTTGTACTTTAATTAGAAATCTAGATAGCCCCTCACAAGTGAATATTCAAAATGTCATATAGCTAGTGGTGTTGCCATAAGTTGCTCCCCATCCAGAGTTCTAAGTCACAGTTTAATGGGAGCAGTAATAGAAATTTACCCAAAGATAAAAGAAAATAAAAGGTCCTCCTCAGGAAATGAAACACAGATAGAGTCACATCAAAGGGCAACGACCAAAACACTTGGACGGATAAAATAAGAAGGAGAGAAAGAGAAAAGCGAATTAGGAGAAAGGAAAAAAGGAGTGAAGAGTAAGAATTAAAGAAGCAAGAGAGAGGTAAAGGGTGAGATGAAGGGAAGGCAGATCATAAATGAGCTCGTCAGGAGGAAGAAGGAAGGAGAATTAGAGAGGGAGACAGAGTGGAGGAATGGGGAGGACAGGCGGAGGAGGGAGAGCGGGGGAAGAGAGGCAGAGGGCAGCTCATGCAGCACCGTGCTGGGGAGAGGGGGTTGGCTACTGCCAAGTGCTGCTTTCTTCTATTTTCTGAATTCCAAGTTTCCAAAGATTAGTATTTCGCTCTCTGTGTTCTATTTTTCTTAGTTAGACCGATTCAAAGAACCACCTGCTTATGGACCTATGTGTGATATCCTGTGGTCAGACCCCCTGGAGGATTTTGGCAATGAGAAGACTCAGGAACATTTCACTCACAACACAGTCAGAGGGTGTTCGTACTTCTACAGGTGAGCACGGGAAGGAGGCGGGGTGCAGACAGCGCCCCTCGCTGTCGGGAGCACAGGTGCTTCATCAGTGTTGTAATTTGTCAGTCCGTGTGTTTGATGTATTTATGATGTTTGTATAACTTCTCTAGGAAACAAGTATAAATGAAAGTTTCACTTTGAAACCCTGGTTCACATCGGTTCTCAGCACTTAATTATAAAATGAAAATATGAATAAATAAGAAATACATCTATACAAATGTGGATACAATATCTGAAGGATGGAACAGGCAGAAAAGAGGTCTGTGGTATCAGGGCAGCGAGGCAGCTGGGGAAGACAGCAGGATTTAGTGGAAATGTGTTAGGTTTTAAGAGCTGCAGAAAGGGGGCCGGCCGGTGGTGCAGCGGTTAAGTGCACACGTTCTGCTTCTCGGTGGCTTGGGGTTCTCCGGTTCGGATTCTCTGTGCAGACATGGCACCACTTGGCACGCCATGCTATGGTAGGTGTCCCACGTATAAAGTAGAGGCAGATGGGCGCGGATGTTAGCTCAGGGCCAGTCTTCCTCAGCAAAAAAAGGAGGATTGGCAGCAGATGTTAGCTCAGGGCTGATCTTCCTCAAAAAGAAAAAAGAGCTATAGAAAAAAAAATCCAGTGCCAGCCTCGATTTTTCATTCGACTATGTAATCACTTAAAAGTCTTTTTACCAGTTTTCATAACTTAAATGAGAAGAACAATTTTAAATTGGTTAAGTTATATTCAAGTTATTCTTAAATTTTCTTAAGTTTATCAGACTTCCTGGATAAATTAAAATTAGCAGCAACCCAGTATATAGATACCACGGTAAATTTATTTTTAGCACTTTGACAAGACTCATTGATAACGTTTTCATGGTAATTTTTATATTTGCCAGTGTATGGGAATTTGCTCATTCCAGATCATTTTAGAGCACTTCAGAAAGAAATCAACAACACAGTAGGGTTTTTGCCTGTCCCCACAATGTACCTGACACCTCACCTTAACTGTAGCCTCTTGCGTTTGACTACCCTCAGTTTCTCTAATTTCTCTTCTCATCACACACACAATTTATGTGAAAGCAGGTGGAGTGAAAGGAAGAAAGACGTGATGGAGAAGTTGAGGATTGTAAATTCTGGAATATATAGAGGGGGGGTTTTTTTAACGTAAAAACCAAACCTGATGTTCCCTGAAGTGTACGCTCAGTTCCCGCGCTGGCGGCCGGCTGGTGGGGCTGGTGTGGGCGCGGCCACTGTCTTCTGTCTGGAAGGGCAGCCGGCGCCCTCTGCATGACGTCCATCAGGTTCTTCAGCGGGCCAACACTTTGTGCCATAAGTTAAGTTTTCCTTATGGGGAAAAAAGATTTCCTTTATTCATGTGTTGATGTGTTTGAGAAATTGAAGTTTGTGAGCGGAAAGTCTTGTATACTGTAAAGCATCATTCAAAGAATAGTTTTTGTTATAAATATTAATAAAGAGGTTTGTTTCAAGCTTATTTAGCACAAAGTTTACACTTTGTTTCTATGTTTTGGATATTTGGGCACCAAGACTAATGAATCTATTTTGGCTGAAAGGAAGAAGTATATGTTTCTAAAAAGCCTAAGGTTTCTTTTCAGAAATTAATTAATTTCGGAGTAATCTTTTATTAAAGATATTCAAACTTTTAATGAAAAGCTAAGTATTCTTAAAATGTATCAAAGCCAAGTGCTCAATTTTTCGAATCTGGTGTTAAATCCCTTATTCTACCATGAGTGTTTAAATTACCTATTGATAACACTGAGTTGTGCTTCAATAGTACAAAGGCAAACAAAATCCCAACCTTGATTCTGATATCAAGCCATATTGCATTGATCTTTCTTTAATTCATGCTGTCACATTTTTCTATTAGTTTTCTGCATCAGCTATTGAAATAAATCATATTCTAAATAAAGACCTATAGGGAACGTACATAGAGTTATGGTATTTGTGTTTTGTGACTATAGACACAGTTGTGTTTACATCAGAGATAAAATCCATCAGCTAGATAATTAGGGGATTATGCATGTTTTCACACTTTTGTGCTCAACAACATGATTATTTAACTCCTCTCATTAGGGGCTCTTAATAGATAATGATCTTTGTCCATGACAAATGCTGAATATCTCAATCCACAACCAACAGACTCTGGCTAATTCAAAGCCATCTAGATTGTTTTATCTGAGAAGAGAACAATGCCTCTTGTTCTGCTAGGGCTTTTGCTCCTTTTGTTTTGGTGCCATCCTGAAAGTGTCAAGGATCCTCTGTGGTTGTGGCCTATAAAGCTGATCCAGAAGGCTGCAAGGAACGATAAAATTGGTAGAGACTTGGTGACAGTTACCTGTTTGAGTTATTGACAGTTATTTGATCCACAACCCCCTGTTTTATTTTACATGTTTATATAGAGTTTGCATATTTAATTTGCTGTGCCACCCTATCCACGGAGTAACATTATCTGGGCCATGATTTAAATACAGCGAAGTTATGCATCAGTAAGAATTTATCACTGCTGTTCATGAGTTACGGAAGCTAGGCAATGTGACAGAGAGGAAGGAGTCCCTAAGAACTCCAGGGACCGGCCCCGTGGCTGACTGGTCTGGTTCGCATGCTCCACTTCAGCAGCCCAGGGGTCACCAGTTCAGATCCTGGGCACGGACCTATGCACTGCTCATCAGGCCACGCTGAAGCATGCGTCCCACATAGAAGAACTAGATTGATGTACAAATAGGATATACAACTATATACTGGGGCTTTGAGGAGAAAAAGAAAAGAGGAATGTTGGCAACAGATGTTACCTCAGGGCCACTCTTCCTCACCAAAAAAACAAAACAAAACAAAAAACCCCTCTATTATCTTTACAACCCTACACCAGAGTTTGCATGCTCAAATGCGTGTAACCTCTAGGTGGGTAATTGAGGTACTTGAAGCAGGCCAAGTGTTAGATTGTAAAGATTAGTGAGGATCACAACAAATTGGAGGTAAAACTTGCATTTCCATGTAGACCAAACAAAGCTGTGGGCAGGATTCGGGACTGGGTTGTCAGTGTGTCTGTCTGCCTCTGATGAGTCATGGCGGCCTGCGTTCCAGTTTAAAGTGTTTCGAGAGGATGCGCTGGGCCGGACCTCCTGGAGCTCCGCTGCACTGGGAGTCGGGAGTCGAGCCCATCCCGGCCATGCCTGGGAGCTGGGCTGGGCGCTCCTCTGGCGCCACCTCACAGCCCTCTGCCCCGTCCCATCCCCCAACTCTCCTCAGCTCACCCACAGCTCCCCGCCTCTCCTGCCACAGCTTTCTTTGCTTCTGATGTTTTCTCTACGTGATTGTCCCAGGAACCTCGTCCCTTCCCTTGGCTTCACTGGAAACTGGAAACTCTGTGGTTCGTCACCAGATCTCTGTCTAGTCTCCTCATCTCTCTCTCTTTCCTGAGCTCAAATTCTCTATTTCTAGTTGTCTGCTGGAATTTTTTTTTTTTTTTTTTGAGGAAGGCTAACCCTGAGCTAACATTCGTGTCCATCTTCCTCTACTTTATATGTGGGACACCTACCACAGCATGGCTTGTCAAGTGGTGCCATGTCTGCACCCGGGATCCAAACTGGTGAACCCCAGGCCACTGAAGCGGAACGTGTGCACTTAACCCCTGCGCCACTGGGCCGGCCCCTTCTGCTGGAATTTTTGATCTCAGATGTTCCATTGTCGCCTTAACCTGAGCTCACGGTGCCTGAAGAGCCGTGTTACTTCGCCCCCTGCACAACCCCCACTGGGCATCCCTCCTGGCTTTTCTGTGTCCCTTAGCACTTCTTTCTCAGTCATGCAGACAGCTTTGCTTTTTCTTCTGGCATTGAAGTCACCACCCGTCAGTCATGGCGTCTTAGCGACCCTTTCTTTATAATGTCACCAGCCTTAGACCATCCTGCCCCGCTCCCTTCCACCCTGAGTTCAAGACCTTCATCCTTAGCCTGTTGAAATCACAGCTGATTTCACAACACCCTTCTCGCCCCTTCCCCACTGTTCACACTGTTTCATTCATGGGCATCCTTTTGAGGATTCATCCACTCATTCAATTATTTAACAAATGTTAGCTGAGCACCTACGTTACATGCCTTTGCGAGGCCTTATAGATGCTCGGAGTCCCTGCCTTCGAGGGAATGACAGTCTAGTGGCAGAGACCGATGAGCAGAGACTCACAAATAAAATGCCAGGTGAGTAGTGCTGTGATAAATGTGGAGGTGCACACACGCGCACAGAATTGGGGGCCCTAACCCAAACAGGGATGGACTGGGGTTTGAGGGACTACTCGTGGTGGAAGTGTTACTAGGCCTGAATTTTAGAGAGGGAGTAGAGCATATCCGACTAGAGTCATCGGGAAAGGCTGTTGCAGGCAGGGAACGTGGTGTTCATGAAAATATGAGGGGAGATAACTCTGGCAATTCTAGAAGGACGACCACCTGAATGGTCTCGCCTTACCTCTAATCCCAAATTACAGTCAGCTGTTTCAGTATGCCCCTAAGCTGAGCATGCATCTCGCTAAGCTATTCTACTCCTATTCTTAATGTACTCCAGAAGTGTGTACATAACGTACCAAAAGACATATAGAAGCTTGTTCACACCACAGTATTCATATTAGCCCAGAAATGGAAACAACCCAGATGTCCATTTAGTAGAATGAATAATAAATTGTGGTATATTTATACAACTAAATACAGCAAATGAGAATTTGTTAACCAAAACTGCACATAACAACGTGGATGAATGTCACAAGTGTAATGATGAGCAGAAGGAGCCAGATACTAAAAAGTGCATCCTGGATGATTCCGTTGAAATAAGAGTTCAGCGTTAGAGAAAGCTGACCTGTCGTGTTAAAGCCAGGAACGTGGGTGCCCTTGGTAGGAGGTGATGGGTGGCTGGGAGGAGACACAGAGACTTGCTGGGCTTCAGGTAATGTGCTCTGTCCTGGTGTGAGAGCTGGTTACAAGGATGTTCACTTTGTGAAAGTCATCGATTTGTAATATTCTGGTTTGTGCAGTTTTCTGTATAGACGTTAGACTTCAATAAAAAGTTTGCCTTTAATAAAAATAGCTCAGTGCTCCTGAGGTGGCGGACAGCCAGGTGCAGGTGAGAACTTCAGCTCTGGGGAGGTGCTGGCAGGAAGAGTTGGAGCCCTTCCAGGCCTGATCCCTAGTGGGTAAAATGAAATTAGTTGGAGAACCCTGGGGCAAAGAGAAAACACAGCAAGTCCTAGGAAAAGATAGGCCTGACGGCATCTGAGCAACACCAGACACCCCAGAGCTAAGTACCCATTGCCAGGCCCCAAGGAGCAGAGGAGGAGCTGGACATTTGGGCAGAGTACTCCCTGCCACTGGGCTTGGAGAGGGTAAGGACACCAAGGAGGTGGGCAGAGGCTTCCTCCTGGGCCCCTGGCACAGGCCTGCAGCCTGCCTGCCTCTGCCTTGCTGGAGCTGATGAGGGACAGAAACCCTTTCCATCTCTCACCTGCTTAACTGCCCGTGTCGACGCTCCTTGAGCAATTGAGTGTGAGCTCCGCTAAGCTGACAGGTCGCATTCAGGATGTGAAGACAAATAAAACAGTGTCCATGCCTTACGGCATTCTCTATTGCTGGAGACCAGATGTATAAACCTAATTTACAGTACAGCATGACGAGTGATATGGTAGATATACATGGGAACATGGTGGATACTGCAGTTTTCTACACCCAGGGTGAGCTAGGTTTGAAGGGGAAGGTTCGCAACTGATGGTTTAGCTTAGGCTTGGCAAAGAGTAGACCTTTCTAGAAGGAAGAATACTCAGGGAAAGTATATGTGAAGGCATAAAAGCATAACAAAGCATTTTAATAATGCTCACGGGCTATATCATGGTTGAAGAGCCCGGAATCTAGGAGATGTAATTCAAAGTCTCAAATATAGTTTAGTGTAGCAAGAAACAAAAATAAGAAAATAAACAGAATCAGTCTAATAATAGCTATTTTCTGTAGTGCCAAGCCAATCTTCTGCCATTTCGCACATTTTTGTCTTTACTACCCTCTTTCCTTTAGTTCATGCTCAGTGTGCTTCTTGTCCTAACTCCTTTCCTATCTGATAACCCCTGTGTGTCATTGGCTTTAAGGTCTAACACAAGTCACAGCTAATGAACTTCACAGCTACTATGGGGTCTGGGGCTTCTGACTCACCAGGCCGGGCTGCCTTCGTTCTTGCACACCGTGGTGGTGGGAGAAAATGGAGAGTTGTTAACTGTCCTCTGCTGTGGGCTGGGCGCTGAGCCTAGGAAGTTGACATGTATTGCTAACTCATTTCATCTTGATCTCAAGTCCATGAAATAAATAACACTGTCTGCATTTTTACAAATGAGGTTAAACAGTTTGCCAAAGTTTGCCCAGGCAATTGGAATAAGAATCCAGATCTAAGGAGTCCCATTATTCCCTGGAAACTTCCACCTCTCTTTCTACTCAGAGGAGATGCATCTCTCGCGCTGAGGGAATAATCCTGTTGCAATAGAAAGACACACTTTCAGAGAAGAAGAGAACTTCTTGAGACGGCAGTGCTTGCAGGGAGTTGAACGTCACAAAGCTTGGAGCAGCGCCGCCTCCCCAGTCCTGGGAGCAAGTCTTGTTCCGTGTTCAAGACACTGGGTTAAACAACCCTTTCAGGGTTGCCTCGCCCTGGAGAGACTGTGCCCAATGAGGGTGCCCCGGAGTGTGTGAGTGGGGCTGAGATTTGCTCAGGAGCCGCCGCCCAGGCTTGGGCTCCCCCGCCTGAAGGAAAAGGGCTCTTTCTCCTCCGTGGGCACAGAAGCTTCACCTGATTATTGAAAACAGGAAAAAAAAAAAAAAAAGATCTAACACAAGACAGATGTTTTTCAAAAAGATTTCCTCAGACCCATGTGCTTTCTTTCTGGCTTTATAATGTCTATAAAAATTTACTATTTTATCTTTAGTGTAAGGTTTTTAAAATTATTTTTTTTTAATGTTTTACCTTCCTACCTAGATTATAAATACCCTCAGGACGGAAACCACGCCTTGCCCTCTTCCTCCCACCCCGCCCTGTGTCCCACACAATCTTCTAACACATGGCACCGTCGCCAACTAGTCTTTGATAAACTGTTGGTAAATAAGTGATTTTCCAGCTCTCTCTATAGTGTTAAGTTTGTCGTGAACTCTGCTTTTCCTACCATTCTACATAGATCTTTTTTTTTTTTTTTTTTGAGGAACATCAGCCCTGAGCAAACATCTTCTGCCAATCCTCCTCTTTTTGCTGAGGAAGACTGGCCCTGAGCTAACACCCATGCCCATCTTCCTCCACTTTATATGTGGGATGCCTACCACAGCATGGCATGCCAAGCAGTGCCATGTCCTCACCCGGGATCCGAACTGGCGAACCCCAGGCTGCCAAAGCGGAACGTGCGGACTTAACCGCTGCACCACCGGGCCGGCCCCTACTTAGATCTTTTTTAATGCTTTTCAGCTTAAACACTGTGGTTTACCATCATTTCCATTAAAAAGTTTAAAAATGTTGTAGAGGGTTTTTTCCTAACATTATTGGAGATTTTAATGTATCCTTGGTAAGTCGTTCACCAGTAACGGAAATCTAGATGATATTCAAGCATTTTCTAAATTTCTTTAGAAAAATGTTTGCAATTCTTAGAAAGTTTGAATATTTGGTTATGCATACTTTCAAATTTCTAAAGATTTTCTTCAAAATGAGTTTCCTCCAAGTAATAATACAAGTGTGCCTCACTTAATGCTGTAAACCTAGCAGATTGCTGCCAGTTTAATTTTATTTTCTTCAGATTCCCATTAAAAATCAGATGTGTATGTCCATGGGGGAAAACTTAGCTTAAACATATAAGGGTTTCAAACTTAGTGTGAAGACAATATATTAAAATTATGCCTTCATAAGACTAGTGTAAGTTCTTCCAAAAGGAAGGAAGAAATGAAAAAGAGCAGCCAAGCCATTTGCCCAAAGGCAAAACCATGACAACCATAGACAAACAGCCTCCATCTTACAGAGGCACAAGAAGACAGTAAACTGTCTTTTGTAAAGAGGCATTGCAAGGACTGAGAAATATAAGTAAATGGCCTAAAGAGATAGGGGAAGGAGCATTTATTGAGTGCACCCCTACTCCATGTCACTCCTTATAGCTAAATATGTATCAAATAAAGGTGCCATTTTTTAAAGACCAGCCAGTGTCTCTGAAGTTAAGACTTCTTTTGCTGACACACAGTGATCTGCAAAGGTCATATACTCATCTTCTCCTAAAATAGAGCAGAAGCCTTTGAAGACACATGTTGGTCAGCTCTTGATCTAGGGAGCATATGGCTGCATTACCATGTGGGCACTCTGGGCATCTTCTCTGGTTTGTAAGATACACTAATGTTCATCAGTTAGCTGGTTTACTTACTGGGCAGACCTTGGACACCTGTAAGTGGAGGCCTCAGGTATGTCTCCTCTTTCTCTCTGCCCAGCAAACTGCTAGGATGTTTCAGAACACTCACACACATGCACACAAATGTACACACAAGCACACAAATGTACACACATGCACAAAGACTATTTTTGGTTTCAGATCCTATTTTTGCCAAAGAACTGAAACTGAGTCCTTTTTACAATCACCTGTATGCCATCTTAATGATGTTTTTTCTGTTGATCAAGAAATTCTTCCAAAATCTACAGCATAGAAACTATTTTCATCTTCTCTTTTATAATAAATTATTTGAGTGACATATACTATTATTTCCCCAAAGTGCCGTTTTTGTAATTGCTGGATTGTTTCCTATGGTGTGTGTAATTTAGGTGCTGGCAGACATCTGTAGTGTGTTCACATGATAACGAGCATTGGTTTGCTGTCCCTTGATTTGAACTACTTAAAATTTATTCATTTTTTTGACACACATTTATCTCATTACAAATTCTTAGAGCAGAGACAAAGAGATTGCAAAGGGTTTTTCAAGTTTAGTTTGAAATTGAATTTCATTTTTAATGAAATTCTTATCTTTGGCTTTGACTCTTTCTTAACAGACAAAATCATCTTGATTGTGTATTTGATATTTTTATTAAGATAAACGACAAGCCTTAAGATAAAGTTCTGTTGATCTTATTTAAAGTACGCATTTTAAAACCTTGTGAATTCCAGAATTCTGTTCAGATTTTGCATGATATAATCAGTTAATGTATCCATAAGTAAGTTGATAACTTGATTTCCCAGAAGTCCTACTTTCTCCCACACAAATAGTGCTGTATTTGAGAAAATTGAGGTTTATGTTTTAAATTCCATTCTCATGTTCTATTTATGCTTCTGTTCACTTTATGCTTAAATGTAGACCTGGTAATACTGATTTTCTCAGAGTGAACCCTCTTCCAGTGTTGCAGTACAGTCGCCTGGGTTCTTTTTCCAGTTCACACACCTCCCTTCCTTTCTGCTTATGTAGAAAGTATAGCTGTAGGTGCTTTTTCTGCCACAGAGACAAACCTGCCCTTAGAGCCAAGAGGCTTGTTTTGTGAATGATGTATGTTTGATTATGCTTGATCAAATCACATAGGGCTGGAAGTTAGAGATAAATGTGCTACTCTTGATGATTTCCTAACAGGTGCCTCTCTTTTCTTTTTGTCTCCGGCAGTTACCCGGCTGTTTGTGAATTCTTACAGCACAATAACTTGTTGTCTATTCTCCGAGCGCATGAAGCCCAAGATGCCGGGTGAGCAGTTTTGTGGGTTTCTGACAACCACACATGGCCCCGTTGTTACAACCCCTTCACTCTGCTCCAGCTGTCAAGGTTCCCTTTTGCCAGGCTCTCTCCCAGAAGGAATAGATCTTAAAGTTGTCTCCTGACAACACAGATCTGGCAGGGTCCCGGGGAATGAGTGGCTGCAGATGTGCTGGAAAATCCCCGTAAGTTCTTCCATTTTCAGCTTGAACAGGTAGATGTTCAGCTGGCTTCCTGACACACTGTAAGGGCAGCTTCTCTTATTTCTTTCCATTCTTGCTCTTCCCAGTGTCCATAAGTGGGTAATTACCAGCTACTTTTCAGTCTTGGTTGGCAACGTGAATGAGCATTACACATCAATATTTAACAGCTATAGCAGGTTGTGCTCTTGTTTAAAGAATATTATTGCTAATCCCTGTAAAGTTTGAAAGGACAAAAACAGACAGTAAAATGATGGGGAAAATCCTCTGTTCTAACTAACAAATGCATAACATGAGTTTTTAATATCTGGTAAATTTTTAAAATATAGACCAATTTTAAGGGTTTAGAAAACTGAGAAACATCCGATATCCTCTTTAATCGAGCATTGAGTCTGCATTCGGGAGAAATAGATGGAAGTAATTTTAAGATTGAAAGTCCACTGCCTTGCCCAGCAGGCTGCCCTGAAAGGCGTTGTTTGCCTCCAAATGTTTAAACTCAGTTCCTTATCTTTTGGATTCTCCGAAAAGGAGGCGCACTCACTTTTCTAGCCTGTGTGCTGAAATTGGGAACGTGGATGCCTGCCTTCTGAGGCGGGCCCCTGAATCAAGGCACCCCCCAAGTGCCTTTCAGAATTAGCTTTTTTCAAGCAAGCGATCCACAGGTCTGAAGTGACCCAGCGGTGTGTGCTCACTGCTGCCCTCGCTGATGTTTGAAGTAACCTCTTGATCTACCCACCACCCAGGTCCTCAAATAATGTTTGCACTTTTCAGGGCAGTGGTCTCACCATGTTTTTTTTACTGACTGTCCCAGCTGAACATTTTAGGCAGCTTTATCTTAAATCCACTACAGACCTGAAACCATCTGCTTATTTGAAAGTATGTTAAGTGCATCAATTAAAATCAACAAATATTTTTATTTAAAATGAGTCGTTGATTGATTCATTGGGGAAGATTGAGGTTATATACATCATCCGATTTCTCTCTACTTGTTGTCAAGTAGGCATAGCCAGGTTTGTAAAATCAAGGCACTCGGATTAAGAGTATTAATGTCTTTCACGTTCTGATTGTTTTCCCCCCAAGAAAGCTCAGTCCCATAAGCAGAATAAATACTTCTAGAACATTTCGAAAGATTTTCGAAAGGATATTTTCTTCTGAGAAAAGTGGTATCAAAATATTTGTAAAATTATAAATTTTAAAATGTCTATTTATCCATCTAAAGATACTATTTGAGCACCTTTAGAACTCAGCTAAATTAGAATGGTTAGTTTGCCAGAAGTAGCTGACAGAGAATCCCCAAGAAATGATGCCATTCTGTTTTGCATTTTATAAGAATGTTTCTAAACTGATACTCCTGAAATCTATTACACAAAAGTCATGAGATACGTTTTCCCCCTGATGGAAAAGAGCCCAAAGTCTCCTGTATTTTTTGATTATTTGAGGACTAGAGTCTTATTTTTGTCTTAGTAGGAGAAAAGTAACTAGATTATTGGTTTCTTTCCAAAGATCCTACAGATGTTCTGTTTCATTACTGATTGATTAAATATTACCCTGCCGAGACAATAATCTTTGACCTGCAGACATCAGCAGAGATTGGTAATAAATAAAATTCTAAAATAGAAGCAATTTCAATTCATAAAACCCGTACATTTAACCAGACATTCTTTGAAAAGTACATCACTCAGTCTAGGCAGAGCTACTCGTGGATGCATATAACTGAGACAACATCGTGGGTGTATTGAATAATCAGGGAACGGGTTATATATTATTCTGCTAATTCAGTCTTTTTCATGTCAAAAATATTGGTAAACTTCTGAAAAACAAGGTGGGTACAGGGTATCTTTGTACAAAAAGTAGCCTGTGTCCTCGCTGTGGAACATGTGGAACTGAGATGCGATTTCACTGAAGCCCACCCTAGCACTCGTAACCCTTGGAGACATCTATTGGGAATTGGGAAACTGTACATATGTTGGAGTGTTGGAGCCCTGCAAATGAATGAATGTCTGTGTATGACAGACTTCAGAGAGAAAAAAATTTTAGTGTTATGTAATTGGATCCTCTTTGAATGATAAAGCTTAACTCATTTAAATTTCTATTTCTAAATCTATAATTTGATATCATCCTTTTTCCATGCTAGCCTTGTTTTAACTTGTGTGTGTTCTTTTTAGGTATCGCATGTACAGGAAAAGCCAAACAACAGGCTTCCCTTCTCTCATTACAATTTTTTCAGCACCAAATTACTTAGATGTATACAATAACAAAGGTGAGTGGTTTCCAATCCCTCGGGCAGTCTTGTATAGTAGGTACAATAATTCTTAAGCTGTTTTATTTTGGTCTGGTTTTAATTAAGCATTTTTAACCATTCGTTTTCAACTTTCTTTTGTGTTTGTTGTTTGAGTCAAATTTCGTGACTATCTTCAGAGCTGCAGCGTCAGCTCGTCTGAGGTGGGACCCAGGCACTGTTTCTTTTAACTGTTCTTCCGGGAGCTCCTGGTGTACACAGGGTTGACAGTGACTGCACTGGGAGAGGACGTGATTACTGACCCCAAGGAAGAGAGCAGGAGGGAGGGCCAGCTTGCCTTCTTCCGTCAGGGTCATCTCTTTATTTGGAAATGATGTGCAGTGTTGCAGAGTCAGTGATAAAATGTGAAAAAGTCATTAACCCTAGTCGGTATTGGTCACTGGATGGCAGGGGGAAAGGGACAGTTGTCCCCACTTTTCTCGTTGCCTCATTCCTAGAAAAGAGGTGCTGCCTTTAGTACTCTGTGGCAAGAAGCATGCAGAGTAAAATAAAACATGTTCTCAGTGTGCCAAGTGCTGAGAAGCCGGTTGACAAAGTGAGACTTTTGGGTGATTTAATAAAAATATAACACACAAAGTCATTAAGTAAAACTAAGAGAGGCAAACACTGTATTCATTCAACAAGGGGTGATTTTCTAGAATGGTCGTTCTCCAGCCTTGTTTAAGGTAAATATGATCTGGACATTAAAGGATGGTTAACGTTTTATTAGAAAGAGGGAAGAATAAAGTCAAGGCCAGTGGTTTTGATTTTTTTTTATTTTTAAGCAACAAACACTTTTTCCCCCCAAAAAAGTGAATCTTGAAGCTTTTTGTATAAAACCAAAAAGAGCTAATTCCCTTTGATTGGCTGAGGGCTCTCCATCTTGGATCCGTGAGTAAGTTCCTCTGGGGCACCTGCAAGGGACACAAGGACTCAGCAGGGCATCTTGCATGTCCATCATGATCCTCTCATTTACCAAAAGTATGTAAAATATGAACTTATGTTTTTATTCTTTTATGGCATTAAAATTTTCTTTTCTATTACACTTAATTGAAGGGAGTGCCCAACAAGTAATTTTCTTGACAGAGACTGATTACTAAGTAGCCTGTACTATACTTGCAAGTTTTTGAATAAGTATTAAAAAGTCTACACAGTAAAAAAAAAAAAAAAAAGGAAGAAAACTGAGATTTCACTCTGTAAAAACAGACTCGTTGAGACCAATAGCTCTTTCTCGTGCATTGCTTCTTTGTCTATGGTTCTGATTTAACAAGGTACGATCGTAAACAGCACAGTAGACGTCAGTGCATGCTGTCTTTGAGTTTTCAGTGCTTTCACTGGCTTCTCTTGCCTTTAGAGTAGATCATAATCTCTCAGGAAGGGGATAGAAGTGTTTCACTTTGGGAAGCTTTTCATAAAAGAAAAACTTCTCCCGAGAGAAAAAGATAAACTGATAGGAAGAAGAAAGATATATTCTTCGGCTTGAGCATAATTTCAAAAGACTTTTGTGTAATTCTCTGCAGCACTTTAAAGCTATTGTGCTAACACTGTGTACAGTATGTGGGGGCGGGAGTCAGTTATTCACTGCTGAAGTGAGGGTTACTGTATTTGAATAAAATAAATGTTAACTAGAATTTCAGAAGGCAGTGCAGTAAAACTGGGTTGCAAGGACCTTCAAAACACAATCAGTAGAAAGACTGCAGTGAAGAATCTGTGAGCTAACCTTTTGATTCTTAGAAACAGATGATCATAGAGGCCTCTGGAATTATAAGCTAACAGTTACAGTATGGTTTGATTTTTAAATCTCCTGAGAATTAAAGCAGCATAATAGCTCTCTAGCAAATGAAAGGAGGAGAAAAATTGTTTTATTCCACCATCTTAAAACAGGTGATAGTTGTGGGATCCGCTAAATGTCTAAATGTCCAAGAGCTCTGATTAGTAGTTCATCCTTGCCTGCAACCTGAAGCAGCTTCCAGAAAGTGGTGAGGACTGTCAGTGTCCCATCCCTTGGTGTGGCCCACATTAATTCCTTCGGTTCTTATCCTTTCTCGTCTGCATGGGCATAGGCGAACAACTCACCCATCCCTTTGCTTCTCTTCCCTCACTCTGACCACTCCTGCTGACTCCTGCCAGCTGCCGGAGAAAAGATGCAGATTTGAGTCACAGCTCTACCATTAAACAACTAACTCATCTAAATTCACTGACATGAGGTGACATCTCTGTAAAATGAGAAAAAAGTTTTCTTTTGTGAATAGTAGATGAAATTGCTTTGAAACAAAATGCTATGCAGTATTAAGATATTATCATCATTGAATATTTGATGTTGCTCTGATTACGCCACGTGTCAGTGCAGGGCTTCACAGAAGCTGCAGGAGAACGCCCCTCCTCCCCAGCTCCTTCCTTTGGATATCGCTTCCTGGGTTGATCTACCATCAAGACCTGTCTCTCCACCTCTTTCTTGTGGAGCCCTTCACTTTAGCCAAACTGTTCTGCTCCTTGCCACGAACACCTTTTGGCTTTCCCTTTCTGCACATGATTGCCCACACACTTCTTTCCACCTGGAATACTTGTCTCCCTTTTCTCTGCCCGTCCAAATGGACTGGACCCTCCCCCGTCTGTTCCGTGAAGGCTTCTGTTGGTAGTTCTTCTCGGAATGCCTGCAATACCAATCATTTGCCCTTATACTTATCATTTACTTCTTTTTTCTGGTTAGCTTTTCCTATAGTTAGCATTCCTGTAACTTCCCAGATTATAATTAGTTTGAAGCAGGGGCTTTTTGATACACATTGTGAAGCCAAGTTGCGTGCCTTATACTTGGTAGGCAGTCACTGCATGCATTGATGGCAGCATTTTCTCTCTGGGAGTTAATAGCAAAACAGTGCCCAAAGTACCCTGTCAGTATCGAACACAGAGCTTTCTCTCACTTTAAAACCCTGCCGTAACCAGTGCCAACACCCTTTCTAAATTGGAGTTAAACATTTGCTGAGCACTTTGCATATTTGAGTTGTTTTTCTTCTATAAATCTGTAGCCCTAAAGGAAAAGTCATTTCATGATTACCCAAATTCACCAAACAGAAGAAAAATGCAGCGATAAAACGTAACCTTCTTCTTCTTTTTGTTTTAAATTTGCAACCTATAAAAGTGTCTTCAGGGGCCTGCCCGGTGGTGTAGTGGTTAAGTTTGTGCACTCTGCTTCAGTGGCCCAGGGTTCACTGGTTCAGATCCTAGGCATGGACCTACGCACAGCTTATCAAGCCAGGCTGTGGCTGCATCCCACATATAAAAGTGAGAATTTCAGCACAGATGTTAGCTCAGGGCCAGTCTTCCTCAGCAAAAAGAGGAGGATTGGCGGTCAGATGTTAGCTCAGGGCCAGTCTTCCTCAGCAAAAAGAGGAGGATTGGTGGCAGCTGTTAGCTCAGGGCCAGTCTTCCTCAGCAAAAAGAAGAGGATTGGCGGCAGATATTAGCTCAGGGCCAGTCTTCCTCAGCAAAAAGAAGATTGGTGGCAGATATTACCTCAGGGCTAATCTTCCTCAAAAATTAAAACACTGTCTTCAACCTCATCCACTCACCAATGCTCCAAACCTTCATTGAGGACTTAGTATGTAGCAAGCGCCATGCTGGTATTGGGGACATAGAATAAACAAAATGATGTGATCTTTGCCCTAGTGGGGTTATCATCTGATAGTGTGACAGACAGTAAATAAATTATTCCGCTAATAATTATTTAAATATATTTGGAAAATACTACAAAGAAAAGAATGGTATGGAATGAGAATGGAAATTAGTCTGTGGGGACAAAAAAAGCTTAACTGAGAAAGTGGCATTTAAGCAGTCTTGGAATAAAATCTCTCAGTATTGAGAAATACAATGGCAGATGTGATCTCTGTTTTAAACAATTCAGTTTGGCCAAAAACTATGATGAATCTTGAGAAAATGTGTTGTAAACCTTGGTGTGAACAGGTAGATCCTTTATCTCTCTGGTGATACACCTGTGCTTCAGAAACCTGAGCTAGGTTACAGCGGGTTTCCATGTGGTGCCACTCCTCTGTAGTTTAGGTAAGCTGTCACATGGGTGGTGGGGTGGTGGGTGGAAGAATGTATGACATAGATGTAGAGAAATATAAATATACGTACCAGGGGTCTATAACTCAGTTTCAGGAAAAGCTACTGACAGTAGAATTAAGTAATTAAATAAAATTCATTAAATAAAATATATTTTGGATTTGAGAGGACAATCTAAATGGCAGCCAAACTAGTTTGGCAACCAAGACAAGAGATTAAAATGACAACCAGCAAAAAAATCAATTCAATATTAAAGTAGATTAACAAAAAATGGGGCGGAGAATCAGGTTTTGAGGATGGACAAGCAAAGCATCATTTACTAAAGTTCTGAGATACCCTTTTAGATAGGAAAAAAATGTATTATGATGTTTTGGACTTTTAAACTAGGCAACTTGGGAGAATTTCTTATAAAAAGCATTTCAGTCTTAAACCGGAACTTGATGTTTTCAACATCCTCAAATATTTTCCATCAAAAAGTAGTCATGGGGGCCAGCCCAGTGCCATAGTGGTTAAATTCACACGCTCCGCTTCAGCAGCCCAGGGTCCACAGGTTCAGATCCCAGGGGCAGACCTACACACTGGTTATCCAGCCAGGCTGTGGCGGTGTCCCACATACAAAATAGAGGAAGATTGGCACAGATGTTAGCTCATGGCCAGTCTTCCTCACCAAGGGAAAAAACAAGTAGTCACGGACTTCCGGAAGATAGCATTCACAAATAAAAAGATAATTTATGGCTTGGCATAACATTGTAAGGGAGGACTGAATTGCTAATATAATGAACTCCAAGGTAAGAATCTTATTGACAGTCATGAAGTGAACATATAGGAGCGAATGCAATGTATCTGAAGCCAGCTTGCCTTGGTCCCTGACTTCTAGCAGGAGCACTGAGCCCTGAGTGACACCGTCAACACAGTGTGATGTTTCCAGGCGCAAGAATCTCTTCCCGTGCTGCACCGCAGTTCTCTCACCCCAGGACTTATTTCACCATTCAGAATAATTTTCACAAACTTAGAGATACCTGGTACCTGACTGGTTCAGGATCCAAATGCAGAACGAACTAGATCGCATCCTCATCCCGGGTGGGAGAGGGAGATGGGTGGTCTCTGGAAGGGAGTAGAGTCGGTGCCCAGGCAACCCTGAGTAGCATCTGTCTGTTTCTCTACAGCGGGTCAGAAGCTTCCTTCCCTCCAGCGTGGCGCCCATTTTGTAGCAAGGGGCCATTTCTGTGGCATCTGAGGCCTGAGTAGGCGGGAGCATAACCTTTAGCATTGACGTCAGCATTTTTAAAGCATTTGGTATCTTTACAACCACAGGCTTGTATATGGTCCCTGGCTGCTTTACAGGCCAGATAAAATTCATCCAGAGATTTTGTCCAGTGGCAAATTTTCCCAGCCCTTACTTTTTCCTGCCATCATCTCACATCTAAAGATCCTCTTAATTGATCTTGAGCAGCTATTTGCCCAGATCACTTATTTCAGTATAGAAAATGTAAGGATATACTCATGGTATCATTTTGTCATATGATATTTGCTAACGAATTGTAGGCCAAGTATTTTTTTTGTTACTTAAGCAAATCAATAAGTAAGATACCCCCACACCAAAAAAAATTCATTCCCCTTCATTTATTTGATAAACACTCTTTATCCTGATGAGTATTGCTAGAATTACACACACTAGGAAGATAATTTCTTCATAATGATTATTAATCCTAGGACTGTTACTGAGAAATGTATGGAATATAAGAACTTAGGAAGGCAGAAAGCAGAAAGCATGAACAAAACTCCTAGTGTGAAGTACTTTTATTTTCGATATGAGATGGTAGCACGGAAACGTGTGTCGAGGTTGAAGGCTGAGGAGAAGTGGAGGCTGGGAGGTCATGCTTGGTTCTCAGGGGAGTTGCTGCTCTGAGATGGATGGATAAGATTAACTTCAGAGAGCTTCCAGCAGAATGTCCCCTCTTGCTGCCTGTTACATACAGGACTCTTCAACATGTGGCCGCAGTCTGTGATTATAATTTCGGTACCATTGTCAGTATCATTGTCACTTTGGGATATAGCTTGGTATATTTTCTCGGTTGGTGATAATATATTTAGTAAATGTGAATATTTCCCTTCAGTTGGGATAGCATGCTGTACAAATGCTATTGGCTCTATTTCTGCAAGTAGTGTATTACAATAATAACAACGAACATATATTGAGCACTTGCCACTGGCAGACACTGCTCTGCGTTTCCGTGTATAAATGCATTTAACCTTGCAGCAACTCTGAGTTACATTAACATCTTGATTTTGTAGATGAAAAGCTGTGGCACGGAGGGTTCACGTACGTTCCTCAAGGTTCAAACGAGCTGGTCAGGGACTAGCACTGAGGCTGAAACTCAGCACAGACTCCAGAGCCCACAGGCTCACCTCTGTCTGTGCTTTTCTGTGTCAGCTTTGTGCTGTGAAAGCTCTCAGGGCCAGGTTTGCGCTCATCGCTATTCAACTCAGGGCTCCATTAGGTTTAGGCGACTGACTAAGGTTTTGAAATGAAGAGTCAGCTGTTATCACATTAAAATTACATGAGCGTTATACATTCACATGTATACGTTACTAAAAGAATAAAGTCAGAGTATTTTGTATATTATTCTAAAATAAATAATTAATTTCTCCTTTGAAAAGTGTCTCCTGAAGTGCTGATACTTTTGCTTTTGTTTATTCAGCGCCACCGTGAGAGTGTCATTGCTGGAGGCCACTTTATTAATAGATTAGTTTCAGTCCAGTGGTCAAGTTGTTTACGTTTGAACATTTAATTAATGAGATAGAGGATAAAATAGAAAAGAGAAAAATCTCTCAAGATTTTTTATATGAGAATTACTCTCACTATATATCTTAATTAAACTAATCTACACATGATCTGTGTGTCTTTGCTCTAAACAAACGACCTTCTTGGTTTCTTAACCATCACCACTGCATAATTGTAAATTTTGGCACTTAAGTTAGTGAGGAACTTTAACAAAGTGACAATACAGTGGGTAAAATAATCCTTGCTTTTCACAAAGGTTTGCCCATAGAATTGCAGGATTTTGGATCTCAAGCTGTACAGGACCTCAAATGGGGTTAAAGACAGGATCCCCGGGCAATGTTGAATCCTCCAAGATTCATGTCAGTGCTTTTCTGCTGCCAGTTGGACAGGATCAGCTGGGGGATATATCTTGAGGTGTTGCATTCCGCCTTCTGACAGATGGTTAGAAGGTTCTTACACTGGACTGAAACCTACTTCTCTAGAAATCTAATTCTCTGTAAAAGCATTTAACATGGGGAAAGCAGGGACAATATATATAATGGTAAAGACATGAATCAGTGCGTTATCACTTGCTATTCATTATCTAGAAATTCTAGATCCTAACTTTCCCCTGACAATGTCACAAAGTCTGCAGTGACATTACTTCCACAGAAAATAATGTAGCTATCAAGTGTACAAGCTTAATATTAACTCAGTGCCAAGGATATATTGGAGATAGCAACCTCACTTCATACCACTACAAGCTTGAAGATGAAAAGGGTGTTCTGTGATTGCACACAGATACCAACAGTTTTCAAGGTACCTCCCACCAGGGTATAGTCACCCTTGTTATGCATTCGGAACTGGTGAGTGTCAGCTGCTCTGAGTGAGAGCATGTCATGGGCACAGTGTTTCCTATGTCCATGCTGTCTCCTCTGGCAGGTTAAAACTTCATCTGAATCTCTCTATCTCACTTAGTCTAGGGTTGCTTAAGCCTTATTTTAGCATTATAATGATGTGGATTAGAACTTAAAAGGAATATACGAGCTAAGACTGGTAAGAAATTTAAAACTAATTCTTTCATGTTGACTTAGCAAAAAATATTTAATGGAAGAAATTCAAATTTTCTATGTGAAATTGTAATGATAGAAATGATTCATAGTGTTTCACTGGACTTGAGCTAATTCCAGGGATTGGTTTCTGGCCCAAATTCTCTGGATCCTAGTATTTAGATGTGACACATTAGATGGGAATTATAAAATGGCAAAATATTAAAAATTGACAGGCTTCCCCTCCTTGAGGAGTTTGAAACTGAGCCAGGATACTTTGCATTTTTCAGGTGCCAAATATTTTATTTTATATATTATCATGTACATTGATCACATATTTTACTTGATCTTCATACTTTGACAGTGACAAAACAGGTATTTTCTTATCTTACAAGTTTGGAAGGTAAAGCTCAAAGAAGGAGAAATGTTTGCCTAAGTTCACACAGTGACTATGTCACAGAGCCAATATTATTTCCACTCTTATCTATCTTAGAGACTCTTTTACGATTTTAAAACAGAGTTGAGCCTTAGAAGTGACACGTTACCTTTTTCCTAAATTCCTTCATGCTCGCTTCAGACTTCTGTTCGTATGTGGTTAGTTACATTGTCAGTGTCCTGACAAGTTAAATGTTTTATGGTTTTGAAAATTTTCTTTACTTTTTCTTTGCCTGCCTGCCTGCCTTCTTTCTTTCTTTCCTCTCTTTCTCCATCTTGTCCTTCCTTTCTGTATTTCCTTTCCTTAGATGTTTTCTTCATGTAGTACTATTCACTATTAATCATGTGCCAGGTACGGTACAAAGCTCTATAAAAGAATATACGAGATCTATGCCTCCTCCATCCCTTCCATCATCTTCCTTCCACTCACTCTACCAAAATGTCTCTATTTGAATAATGACCTCATTCAGAATTTTCTGACAGAATATTAAGAAGGGAAACACGTAACACACACACATATTCATAAGATGGTCTCATATTATTTCATGATTATATCTGGTACAGTCTCCTTCCTTCACATAAGGAAGATAACATCATCCAAATTTTATGTAGGGGACTTGTAGCAAAATTAAAAAAAGTTACAGGTGCCATGAAGGGTGCATGGACAAGATAAGGGGAGCGGGCCAGGGGCTAGATGTGGGCATAACGGATTATATCTAGTAACATGTGTGTGTATCTTGATAAATACAAAAGCATGAGCTCATAGCTTCAAGGAAATTATGTATAGATACTGCTTGTATTCATTAATAATAAAATTTTTCAGGATAGTTGAAATTAGGTCATTACGTAGAAGTTACTGAGAATTTGCCTGTGGAAGACCCTATGTTAAGTACTGAATCAAACAGTTTAAACATTAAATTTTTCAAGAAACTCGTGCTGAAGATTACGACAAAATTACCTAAAAATTGAAACTTGAAATCAGTCTTCATAATGCCTTGAACACTTACTTTGGGCCTGACCTTCTGCATTATGGAGTGAAAGTGAGTTACAAGTGTAGTCCCTGCTCACCAAATTCAGTAACCCTCATGAATTGGTAACTTTCCCTTCACCTAGGTAACTAATAATAATAAAAAGGGAATCTTTTTTAAAACAGAACCCATCTGGCAAGTCCAGGATATTGAGCAAACAAAAAAAGGAGATGAGAGTTAGAATCAGATTTCCAATCGGGAGGAACAGTAGAGATTGTGTTGATAGATGATATAATATGTACTACAAAAAGTATGCATATATAGGAATATGCATGTATATCTTCCCAAAATATTAAATGAAAATTGTACCCCAAATAAGTAATCTTTATGGGAAAATGCAAATTTTAAAAATTGTATAGCATTTCTCCCAGAATCAGAAAAAAAAAAACCCTTTCTGGCAGCGTACCAACATAATCTTATCATACTGCCAATGGACATTATACGTACATAGATCCTCCCTCAAAAATTTTATCTGTTAAGCCAACATTCCTCCTCCTCTGATGGTAGAACTTTGCCAAAAGAACACACTGATGCTAGTTTTTCTGCTAGGGTGTCTGCAGGTGGAAGAATTGAAAGGAAAAAACATCCTGGATCTATTAGGCACTTTTTTCCTGGATGGATTATAATGATTCTGGAGTGCCCCCATTTGTTTCCCTCTCATCTTCGTTTCTTTTCTGTCCCTTCTTTTGAAGATGGGAATGGATGGTCAATTAGAGTTAAGGAGATGAAAAACTGTTAGTAGAAGGGTGAGAAAGGGAGTAAAATGTGTCCTTTCTGTTCTTTTGGCCTCTCCTCTTCCCTCTCTTAAAACAGCCTTACTAGTGTTGAGGACGCCTGAGGTATGTTGGGATCTGACAGTTACTACTGTAATGTCCTTTTCAGTAAACGAGCTCTGCATTCCTTTTGGAATCTACTTGGAATGTGTTGAGCCCATGGTTGGTGGAGCTAGTCAACGCATCTTGCTAGCAATATTTTGATAACCTCTCTTAAATTAAAAGCTGTCTTTTAATCTTTCTATTTTTGTCGCTTTTTGTCCTGTGATCAGCTTCCCTGGTGATGGCAGTTGTAAAGAAGATGTTGAAAAATGTTATCAAGTTCTTATGAAATATTGGTTGTTGTGGTCTCATCAAAATTTCAAAGTAGGAGAGGCCTCTTTAATTTACAGATTTGGACGTGGCTTAGCAATTTAGTGCAGGGTTTGGTAGGCAGAGGCATGGATTAAGATCTAGATTCTGTTTCTTGAGTTTCGCTGTATTCAGGGGACTTAGTTGTCCCTAATTAGAAATACTAGAGGTCCAGGGCCTCTTCCCCATTCCCGAGTAGGAAGATCCTTTGATTACTCATTTTATACCTTTTACATAAGCATTCTTACATGCTTATATAGGATTCTACAGGTACAATAAAAATGATTGGACTGAGTAATTGCATAAGACCGTAATTTTGACATCAGAGAAAGAACTGGCAGTCAGTCAGCCTCTAGATTCATGGGGATTAGTATTCTTTCTATTATACCAAATTTTCTTCCAGCTATTCATCACAACTGCATGTGCAACAGAAGAGCATTTGTTTCTGTGCTGTCTGGTCTGCTCTAAACCATGATTAATCATCTAAGGCCCGTATATGTGTCATAATCCTTCTCCAAGCCTCTGATGTCATTGTTATATGGTGTGCAGTCATGTGTAATTGCCGGCAGAATAGAGGAGTTTCTTGATGGTAGACTTTGTTCTTTTTCCCTCTCTCAGTTTCTCAGACAAGGTCTCAGGAGGTGGTCTCGAGTGATTCTTGAAGTACAACCATTTGTATTATTTATACTGCACGGGAGATAAACTTCTTTCCAGTACTTCAGAGAAGAGCACACTCTTAGGGTTCCAGTTGAGTTTTGTAATCCCAGTGACAGTCAGAGGCAGCCACAGGGGCGGAGGATGTGGGAGGTGGAAGATGAAATGTTAACTGTGAATGTCATGACTGTAGATATTTGGTACTGTTTTGACTTAATTTTTTTCTTGTATTTTTGTGGTATATTTATTATACAAAAACATAAAAATTCATGAGTAATTTATTAATGTAAGGTTACTCAAGAAGTATTTTTTCCTGAATATTTTATGTTACTGAAGAAAAAAGAAGACATATTGGTATATTTGCGTTTTGAAGTTACTCCTTTGTTACTCCTCTTTTTAATCTATAGAAAAATAAGAAAAAATTCTGTTAATAGCCTTTAGAATTACTGAGAATATTAACCAGTCATTGCATTAATGATGAGGCGTTTGTTGACATCCTTCAGATCTGGAAGAGGTCTTATAAATTATCTAGATGAACCCAGATAGTTAGGTGAGGCGATTGAGACTTAGAGATGCGCGTGGCCTGCGGTTTCCTGAGTAATTAACCACAGAATCCATCTAGGGGTCTGGACTCCTCGCCTTCCAGACCAGTGGTTCTTTTTAGAAAGAATAAATGTGGAAGGAGAATCTGTGTCCAAAACTTGGTAGACATTGAACAATTTAAACAGTTAGACTGAGAATATTCTGGAATACTAGAAAAATCAGGGACTTTAGATTCATGCCAAAACTGAGATTTGCTGCTTCTCATATTTGACCTTGGGCAAATAAGTTAACCTCTCCCTGTTTGCTTATTTTCAAAATGCAAATGATAAGAACCTCTTTGGTAGGGATATTGTGAAGATTTGTGATTATGCTTGTAAAGGACCAAACATAGTGCCTGGTGCATAGCAGGTGCTTCGTAGATGTAGCTACTGTTAAAATGTATTATTTCTGCTGTTAAGAAACAAAAATAGAATATGAAAAACAGTATGTGCTTTCTCAGTAGGCAGTCAGATAAATTGTGTTGAGCCAGCGTTGAATGAATAAATGCTTTATCTCACCAGCCACAAAACAGAATTTCTGTTGTATCTATTGGACAAGTCTTACCCGACTTGCAAATTTGCATCCTATTTCATGTTTCTCAAACATGTATTCTGGAAAAAGCTTAAAGCTCTTTAGTTGTGAATACCATATTCAAAGTTAACTTAGCCTAACAGCTAGGACTAGCATGTGTACGTTTATAATTTATGAGAGACGGAAGGGAAGCATGGATTTGGTGTCAGTAACAGCTGAGTTCAAATATGAGTGAGATCTTCCAGTTACTGGTTGCACGATCTTGAGCAAGTCACTTCAGTTCTCAACCTCAGTTCCTTAGTCTGTAACATACGGGCCGTCACCCCTCTTCTCGGATTTGCAGTAAGGATGAAATAACGTCTTAGATAAAGCCTCTCCCTTTCCTCCAGGGCACTGTTAGTTAGAACACTTATTTTCCTTCCTCCTGCTGCACTAACCTAATGCTAATAACAAGTGGAGGAAACTTAGAGGAGAAATTACTCTTCAAAGAGACAACTTAAAACCTTAAAAGATTCTTTTGAAGATATGAGGATCCATTTCTGCTATGAATATGCATTATTCAAAAATAGTAAAGACCTTTTACATGGAGCCAGTACTCAGGTAGCACTTAGCAAAGGTGAGAAATACTGTACCTTTGCCATCTGGCAGATCAGAAGTATTGGCATGGTAATTTGCCATGTGTTTTTCATTTGACATGTTTTTAATACTTGCAGGTATTTAATACGTTCAGGCACAAATGTACCCTTAGGCCAAATGACATATAGCATAAATGATAGGATAATGTAAAGAAGAATGAGTTTACAGAACTCTGTGGCGGGATTCAGAATTCCATGGAAGAAGAGAATAATCCCTTCTTATCAATGTTGACTGCTCTGTCTGCATTTCTTGTCTCCAAAGTGGCTGTGATTCCTTTCCCTGGAACTGAGTGGTTAGCCAGAAATATGATTCAAAGCAAAGATTGTTCTCAAGGATGATTTTAGTTAACTGCAGGCTGTTGAAAACGTCAGCACACTCTCAGGTTGCAATACGATGTATGTGGTGTCCTCCCCATACTCTGCACTGACCAGAACCACCAAGAAGAATGTACTCGTTCTGGGCCGCACGTGAGCAGTGACATTGCCAGTGTGGCGTGCATCCAGAAGACAGATGAGCAAGAAAGGGAATAGGCTCTGGAAGTCTCCCTATGCGGAGGGGTTGAAGGGATGAGGAAGAATTTTCTTAAAAAGATTGTAGGGGAAATATCAAGATGTATCATTAGCTTCTGAGCGTCTATACCCGTGAAGCACAAAGGGATATAAAGCCTGTTGTGTAGTACTTGTCCTTAAAGACATGGAGAGAAGTTAGGGACATACAGGTAAACAAAGAACAGCTATGCGCAAAAGTGAATAATACATGCAATCCATATGGAGATGTAAGTCAAGGGCTTTGGAATTTAGAGGAAGGAGAGATTATATCCACCAGAAGAAATCAGAAGAGATTTCACTGGGGATAGTGTTTGGGCTGGCCACCAAAGGATAGGAAGAATTTGAATATTCAGAGATTTCTGAGAAAATATTCCAGGTGGAAGAGCAAATAGAGAGTTCTGAAAGCAATGCTTTGTTAAAGACATCGTTAAGTAGGAAGTTAAGTAAGATGTTAATTCAGGCATTAATGTAAAACCTCAAACCCAGTAAACTTTCAGTAACTTTTCAAAACATAGATTTTTAAGGGCTTTGTTCTGTTATCTGTAACCATATGGTACAGTATATCCTTATCTAAAAGTCAGTCTAAAAATCAAAAAGTAATGAAATGATTAATTTATTCTATATTTTAAACCCCTAAACAAAAACAAGGAAGACTCATTTGACATCATCTAGGATCTATTTGATAATCTCCACTACTGTAATGCTAGTGATGCTATGACAGGATAGTAAAAGTGAAATCTTGCCGAAGCTCAGGAAGTATGATAGGACAGTATTGTTCTTAATATTTAAAAGACTGTCATTCACAAACAGCAGTATACTGTTCTGTATTCTCCAAGAAGGCAGAACTAGAATCAGTGAGTGGTAAAGAAGGTTTAAGCTCAACCTGAGAATTTCCCACAACTTAAAATTGTGTATCCGTGGAACAGGTGACCCCGTTAAAACAGATGGCTTTTCCCTCATTGAAAGTGCGCACGGAGACCTGCTCACCCTGTCCCAGGATTGCTAAAGAATGAATTTCTGAATCCGGGTGGAAGTGAGACTCTTAGGATCTCTGGAACCATAGCGTTCCATGTGCGTGTGTGTCTAACCCACAGACACCATACAAAGCAGAGTGAAGCCGGCAGATTCATTCTTCTAAGTCCTGGATGGTGCATCCTTTTCAAGAGACAAGTGCATAGTCAGATACCAGTATATTATTTTATGCAGATTCAACTCAAACATGTTACTTTATTAAGTCAAGAACACAATCTAATTTTAAACTGTTTTCTACAACTATTATCAAGTCTACTGGAAAAAAGTGCTTTTTAAAAGAAATAGAAATTCTATTCAAATATTTGAGGAGATTATTAAATTATTTCAGACTAACTTAGTTATGTCACTTTTATTAGTATCATCATATATTAAGACTAGAATGTTGTTGGCTGCAAGAGGAGCTTGATCTAATTTCTGACAGACATTTAATTAACTATTTTGTATAAATATTTGCCAAATTATAATGCCATTCACGTTTAGTATTCATATGTTGTGCAGTTACATATTCCACCAAATGAAGTTTAAGGCCATAAGTAGTATAAACATTCATGACTGATTAAGCTATTTGCCTTGATGTTTTGGAACTTAAGTCAGAGAGTTGAATATTCTTGATCAACTGAAGCCATGTGTAGAAGCAGAAATGCGTGCTTGTGAATCTAACATCCTTCTTTTTGTCGTTTTCAGCTGCAGTCTTGAAGTATGAGAACAACGTCATGAATATCCGGCAGTTCAACTGTTCTCCTCACCCATACTGGCTTCCAAACTTCATGGATGTTTTCACTTGGTCCCTGCCATTTGTTGGGGAGAAAGGTGTGTGGTGGAGTCCTGAGAAGGTCCTAATAAAATGATTCAGGCGGGAGGGAGAGGAGATGCGGCCGTTTTCCCCATGAAACACTCGGAAGGAGAAGCGCTTGGCCTTACCAGTGAAACTCACAGGCTGCACCAGGAGAGAAGGGATTTGAAAGTGTGTCACTGTCTGTTGTATTAACAAAATGCAAAGAGTGAGTTAAGAGGGAACCAAAGAAATGAGGTATATTAGAAGAATTTATATAATCTCGTTAGAGTAATAGAACTCTTTTAAAAATAACAGATATGAAGTTTTAACTGGCTTCAAGCTGTAATGGCTACCTTTTTTCTTACCCCTTTGTATTATAATTCAAAAGTGCTGTTTTATTTTACAAACTGACTGCCAAATTCAAAGGTTAAGATGGCCATGCTTTCCGAAATCACCTCTCTGATGTTAAAAATGATCATTGTATGATAGTGATTAATGGCTACAGCATTTTGAAAGACAATGTGTCCGGCAAAGAACAGTTCATGACAAATATAGCGGCAATTAGTGTATTACAAGGTGAGACAAATTTACATTTTAAAGATGCCTATTAACTTGCCCCAGTTTTCCAGAAGAATTGGGCGTTTCTTTCCTTCCTTCTTTCTTTCTTTGTTTTGTTTTTATATTTTGACCTAAACCTCAGCCAAACTTTCAAGGAAAGGCCTTCACCCACTGAGCTTGAGCTTTTAGTTAGGAGGCCTACTGTGACAGACTGGGCCATTCCTCGCGCGTCACCTCTCATGTCGCTTGGGAAGTGAGCGGACACTGTTACACAGATGAGAGTTTGCGCGTCTTTCAGGAAATGATGTCCTGAGGGGGTGGTTAGAGAAAAGGTACACATTTTTCTGAAATATTTTTATTTATATTAATAAATATATGTAACATATTAATATATGTAATATTTATTTTCCTACAATATTTCTTTTTTTTTTCCTTTAAATGCCCCCACATGATTAAACCAGGAAGTTATGAATTTCGATGAAAAAATCTTCCCTTTGGATTCTAAAACAAGTCAAAAGCACATTTTGGCAGTCTGATAAGTGTTTGTGCTGTCTTGCTCCTGGCGGGTCGTGGCATGTGTTCATGTCACCTGTTGCTTCTTTGGAAACAGAAGCAGTGCGAATGCTGACAACTCCTGGCCACTCTGAACACCCTTCAGTTGGGTTGTTCGCAGTCATTACTCAGATTTGAACATCTATTCTAAAAGAACATATTAATGTATTTGCGTATATGCATAAATCACTGTTGTAATTAAACTGAAGCTCTAGATGAACATTGGCTCTGCTGCAGTTTTACTCTTTATCCTATACCTTCCATTCTAGAAAAACATTGATTTTAAAAAATAGCTCTTGAAGAAATAGTGGACAGGCTTCTTTGCACATTCGTGATAGATGTCAGATGTGAATAGCATGCCCCTTAGTGTAAAAGTGATGCAGTACGAATTTTCTCCTTACAACACGTTTATGTAGTCCTATTGTAATCTCTTTACTCAAATGAATTTCTTGTAAACGTACCTGTGCTTTATTTACAATTTAATGATATATCTATCAACACATTCATTTTTTAAATCAGTATTCTCAAAACTACTACAAATATATTAGTTCATCAATCAGCAGTTTTTATTAAGCACAAAACCACATGCCTGTCACTGTGCTAGGTTCTCCAGGGGTTAAAAAAATAAAAAAGAGACCCAGCGTTCACTTAGTCCCGGTGAATAGAAATGGGCAATCTGTGCTAGATCTAGCAGCATCAGTGTGCAAATAAATTAAAATTCTAAAGTGACCATTTTCTCCTTCATAGATTTATACTTCATTCACATATTTGATTTGTCCATTATCGGTTGACCTACAACTAGTAACTGTTACCATTAGATTTCATAGGCATGAGCTAATAATTCTATAAACATGAAGTGTGCATAGAATCACAAAGCCTGTTATCTTTTTTATAGTCTGGATTTAATAGAAACTACTTTGCAGGAGATTCTCTATACAATATAGGTAAGAAATGTATTTGCTGAGCTTGCTCATTCACAATGCCAGAGTGATAATTAAGGTTATAACAGAAAATCTGGACTTTTTTTTCTTTCTTTCCTTTTTCTTTTCAGTGACTGAGATGCTGGTAAATGTCCTCAACATCTGCTCAGATGATGAACTAGGGTCAGAAGAGGACGGATTTGATGGTAAGAGGCTTAGTCTTTGCGCTGATTGCTATTTGCCAGGTAATTACTTGGCATCTCCTAGGTAACCCTAAGAATAAATTCTAAGATTTGCATTATGTTTAAATCATAACATCCTATTGAGGATGAAAGATATTATTATATTTTCTATTTACTTTGAAGAAATATAAGAAAGAAAAACCATGAGAGAATTTTTCCATTACCCTGAAAACATTGTTGAAATAGTGAACAATGTTAATAACCATCTTTCGATAGCTCACATTGCTAAGTAACTTTTTTTCTCCTTGATAAAAAAAAAAAGTCATCCTTTCTTTTCTAGCAGATGTTACCATTTACTGAGTAACTTTTAAAAGTGCGCTTTAGTGAGGTTATTCCTGTCGGTTATTCAAATTTTGCTGTCTGTGATAACAGAAGATATTTACACATTGATATGTTGGTGTTTCTATCAATCCTAATATTTCTTCATACCTGTAATGAGAAGTAGTGAATATGCTGTGATTGTTGTTTTTTAAGATACTATTTGGTATTCGTTATCCTTGAAGAAGACACTTTATCTATAAGAGACAAAGATCCATGAGGGTAAAGATGGAGAGAAAAAAATTACTCTGGGTCTTAAAAAAAGCACCCCAAAATGAATGGAAACTAACAAAAATAGAGTTAGAGGAGGAAAGTGCATGAGCAACCTTCACTCCCCTAAACCGTCACTCTCCTAAATAATGAGTCCTCGGGGGCGCTCAGGATTCTCAGCTGCAGTACACCTGCGACTTGATGAAGCTGCAGTCTGGCTGGAGAGACTGCTGTGTGAACAGATAGTATCAAGAGAAGAAGACAAATGATAAAATAAACGGGGAAGGTGGCAGGGGAAACTAGATATTGTGGCAAATTTAAAATGATAAGATTTTTACCTTTAAAAATTGCGCTTCAGTAAAAGGAAAAGAGAATGTGGCCCTTTCTGAAAGTTAGTATCTGAACAGCATGATTTAGTGCTTACTTGGGTTTAATACAGGTCACATTTATAAATGCAAAATACCCAATGCTGCGGGCAAAAGTAAAATAAAGGCATCTATACACTCATGTAAATGGAGTCTATGTGCTTAGGGTAAATTTAAAGTGTACAGTTACTGCCACCATCTCGTTTTTCTCCTTTTCACAACTTCTGTTGTCTTCGTTACTTGTCTCCATATACTATTCTTTAGTCATATATCACACAGCAAGGGGATGTTCAATCTAGGGAAGAAAGAAAAAAATATATATATATGTGTATATGTCTAAATATATATAAACTTCTACTAGGTTACAGTTAGCTCAAGAATAGTTGCAAGGATTTACTTAAGTAAATATATTGATCTATTTTGAAATATCAGGAGATCAGTGGATATTTTGTGCTTTATCCAGATTCTTTTCTGAGGATAGTGATATCATTTAAGAGAGAGTATTTCCCTTGGCAGAGACTTTTTTTCTAAAGGAAGAATACTAATCTGATGGAATCTACATCTTAAAAGTCAACAAACATTTTCAATAGCTGTCTTTCACTATGATCCTTTTATTCCTCAAAAGAAAGTTAATTAGCATTAATAAAGCGATACTCCTATGTTAACAAATCTCTATCATAGTCAAGTTCATGAGCCAATAATTATAATTTAGACCAGATAATAAAAATGTAGCATGTTGTATAGCATAAGCAGACCTGCAGAGGTTTGTAATGACACATGTATCCGTTTGCTCAGCAAACACATACTGAGTGCCTGCTATGTGCCAGCTGCTGTAGCCAGAAATGCCTGCACACTTCAACAGACGGTGCTCCTGCACGGCTGAACGTTACCAAGACTGACTCAGTGTTTACCTCACGTAGAGTGAGTTCTCTGTACCCATCCTCTCAGTCACTTACATGAAAGGATGTATTTTGTGATTTACTCTGCTTTAAAATAATTAGTTCCAATTCATGTGCTCTGCCCATCAGCAATTGCTTTTAAGCCTGTTAATTCCAACTATAGGAGTGCATGTCCTTTTCAAAGCATTTGGAAGAATTTTTCTTTCTAAGCAGACCTCTGAAATCTCACTCTATGATGCTTAAATGGTTTTAGCTCAAATCTCATAAATATGACCTCTAAGGAAAAAAAAGAAAATGTCAGAAATAAAAGTATTAATTAAAAGTATGTTTAACTTAGGATATTATACATTTCAGAGTAAACAATCAGAAGTGTTCTTTAGTGCTTTATTTAACACGACACAAAAACTATGGATTTCTTCAAAGGTGCTCAAAGAACAACTTGTAAAACTTCCCAGAATTCTTTGACTCTCTTTGGGACTAGAGTTTATTGAGAACATAGTTTCTTTGTTTTTTGGTAAAATTATTTCAACCTTCAGATGAAGTTCCCGGTCCTCCCACCCTCCCCTCCTGCAGGCACGTGCTCTGGGGGCAGGCCCTCTGCTCTGCCTGCCAGGCTCCTGGGCTGGTGGGCCACAGGGGTGAAAGAAAGCAGGAAGGGAAGACGTCAGAGGACTGAATCAAAGCTCTTCCTCAAACTGCTGGTTATTCCAAGGGGGGAGGGCATCTCTTCATGAGTCATTTATCAAGCCCCTCTCAATATTTTGTTCCAAATCCAGTGTCAACTGAAAAGTCAGAGAGAGTAATAGGGCCTTTATAATCCATGACTATCTTTTCATCGTATCAGGCTGACTTCTTAGTGTGTATAAAGTCTCTAGCAAATAGGGATTCTTCTCATTTCCTTGAGGAAAGAGAGGTATGGGATTAATTTTGCTTCTTTTCCTTCAGGTTCTGTCAGCTCCCCTTTACCATTTAATGATGATGATGATGACAGCAGCTAACACTGGGATGTTAGGCATCATTCTCAGTCGTTTATATGTATTAACTCTTCACTAATTTTACCTTTCAACCAACAAAAATTTCTAATTATTAACTGTCATTCATTTTAAGTGTGTGTATATATATATAAATTTACCAGATGCCTTACATCATCTCTGACGTCAGAACAGCCTGTTGATCCAGGTGCTGTGATCATCCCTGTTTGACACAGGAAGCGACTGAGACTTGCTGAGGTGAGGTTAGAACGTGCAGCCTCGCAGCTGGGGAAGCCACAGAGCCTGGATTCACACTAACGCCCGGCTGCTTGTCAGCCTGTTGAACTTTCCACAACCAGTGATTACAATGCTGGAAATCTTTTTCTTTGAAACAGCATGATGCTTTTTTTTTTTTTTAACAAGACAACACTAATAACTAAACGTAATATACTTTAGTTTGTTCTATTAAATATACTATAAAATAAAGAAATAGGGGCCATAAAAGTCAAATAAATGCAAATAAAACAGTTTAATTCAATTTCTTTAACCTTAGTTTACTCCAAGACATTGTAAGTGTTTCATCGTGTTAAAAATGTAGGAGTATCTGAGAGACAGAAGTCCTCTGGCTCCCCTGGGCTTCTGCTGGCTGCACAGCACGTCATGAATCTCTCCTCCTTAGCTTCTGCCTTACAAATCAAGGAATCTGATAGCCTAGCTAGAGGAAGGTTGCTATTCTGAATTGGTTTGTGGTTCTTTTATGTTGAAAATAAAATACAAAACTTCTGTTACCTTGTAAAAGTTTTAAAGCAGTCTGATGCCAATGAATGTCTTTTGAGGATCTAATTCTTATGTATTGGGGTCTTTGTTTCCTGTTTCCTCTTCTGATTTTGGATGACAAAATGATAGTCTGGTTTCAATTTGGGGTTGTTATCTACCAGAACATTTTAGAGAAGGAGGAAATCCAAGTAGATGTACCTCATTTGATAGTTAATTCTCCTTAATGAAGAAGACTCATTTCAGACCAAGGATTACTAAGTGATCCCAAAGTAGGGGAAAAAGCTGACAGAAATCAAGCAATCTGCACCACAAAGGTTTCCTTATTGTTAATTATCCTAATAAGGAAGTCTGCAATAGCGGTAAGCATTAGAAACCTAACGGCAATTTCATGTCTTAGAAATATTTATTTATTTGGAACTTTCTTTTAGGTCCTAAAATCTTAGACTCTGAGATCACATATACACACACAAACACACACACACAGACACACAAATTTTGTTTGAGACTATAATATGTGATAAGTCTGGCTAAAAAGAAAGAATTGTGGAGGTGAAACCGAAATCCTGTAGAATAAGAAGGGAAAGAAAAAATAATAAAACTACATTTCAAGCCAAATACAGTTTCAGGCTGCACTGGAAAGACGTAATATTAAATTGGAATTTATGTCTCTGCTTTCATCTAAAGAGCAAACCACATGGTAGAACTCTTATCCTTTATCCACATTTTTGCCTTATTCTAATGTTAACCACAGGCTAGTCACTGAATATGGGATCAGAGCAGTTTCTTGCATGCCTCTACAAAACCATCTAAATTGTATACAGGAAAATTATCTGCCGTCATCTGCTTTGAATTATTAGATAATTCTTGATATCTAATATCACAGGTTCCAGAGTATCTCCCTACTTCTTTCTGTCTAGCTTTTAAAAGTCATTCCCAACTTTTAAAAGTGCAAAGTTGGGAATTAGTGGGACTAGCCTGGCATCTCATTGGTCCTTGAGGAATACCTCTATAAAGGTTTGGTCATATTTTTTTCTATCAAAACTGTATTTATTGTTATGATGAATGTTCAAGATAAATTTCATCTTAAACCCCGCCCCTCCGCTTTATCCATCTGGCAGCATGTGTACTAAGAGCCATTAATTTCGACCTCTTCCTGGTTCTGTAATTATTGTCATTTCTGAGCAACTCATTTTAGCATCCTATATTTCAGGTACCCAACCTGAAAAAAACTTGTATGTCCTGTAATAATTGACAGTATAGAGTGAAAATATTACATTTCAATATAAGAAATAGAAAGAAATGTGTAGACATACAAAACAGAGCTCTGAGGAGCACAGTGACAGTCTGATTCTTGTTCTGTCAGCACTCAGGTATAACCTGTAGTTGGTAAGCAGAGGAGTCACATAATAGAAGCAATATTTGAGAAAAAGCAAATAACTTTTTCCAAGGTTGGAAAAGTGCCGGGAAACTGAGTAAAACATGATGACAGGTATAATTTAGGAGCTTAATAAAGTGTCTCAAAATTGAGGTAACTAGGTCTGAACAATGATAGTGTTAAGAATAAAGTAAAAAGGGAGCTGCTCCAAAGGGCTGTCCAGATACTTAAACTGCAGAATCAGTGGGGCCTGGAGAAGGGGCAAAGGAAACAAAGGTTGATTTGGGTGGTTCTTACCTTGGTGCGTGGGAAGATGATAACATTTATGGGGAAACTCAGTTTCAGGAGAAAGGCAATTTCAGTTACAGACAAGAGTTTGAGTAAAAGTGATACACGTGACTCTGGAGGTGTCCAGGCAGATTTGGGAATGGGTCCTGGAAATTGGGAACTAAATCTGGGCTGGTGACAGAGGCTTGGAGTTAAAAGTCACAATTGAACCTATTAAGAGTGAAACACGCCTCTGAAATTGCTGATGTGGAAGGAAATACAAGAAAATTGAGGACTGATCCTTAAAGTTGACCCTTCTCCATGAAGCTGAGGAAGAGAGACAACCAAGTAGCAGAGAAAGAAGGCGTGAGCAGGGAGCGTGCCAGAACCAGGGCTGTGCAGCGGTTCAGGCAGCAGCTGTTGAAAAATATTTGCACCCAGTGCAGAAAAATTACTGTGAGATGTAAGTCTGGCCAGAAAATGAAATATTAGGGCCATAACTCTGGTTGTCGGATATCAAATTATTGAAAAGAGGCGAACAACAAAATTTTATTTTTATAATAGCATAAAAAGAAAATTGACATCATTAAAAAAAGGCCAAAAAAGAAAATAAAATTCAGAGTACCTCAAGTTTAATATTATATTTCTATTTTATTTTATATATTTTTCTTTCTATGTAAAAATATTTATTCATGAAATACCTTTTCTGTGTGTTCAACAGCAAACACACACATGGTGTTTGCCTTCATCAGGCTGAGCTTCTCTCACAAGAGCCTAATCTTGCACCTGCTGGTCTTACAGAGGATTCAGAGGGCTGGGGAGGGAGCATGAATTGAGAGAAAATATTTGATAACTGAAGGAGGAAACATAGAGGACATCTTTCTTGTCCTCTTCTACTCCTAATAAGGAAACGAAAAACACTTTATGTATTCTGCTGCTTTAGAAAGTATGGCCATATGAGAAATCCATGTAATTTTTCAGGAAGTTATATGCAAAGATGAATATCAGTGTACCAGTTTTAAGTTCTCTTATCTTTTTCTAATAACTGAGTTTTCATGATGTAATTGGGGAAGTGAAAAGGAAGATGTAAAAAAGAAAGATTATTCAGTGATTTGTAAAAAGCTTTGTAATTTCTTTTGAGACTTTTGTTAATATCTTCTTGGTTTATACTTTTTTCAATTACCTGTAATAGTGTGTAATTTGAAGCTAAGTCATTTTTGTCACAATAAATGTATCCTCTGTGCTTTGTGCACTTTATAGTACAGGTAACTGCTTTTTTTCATTGTGGTTATGCCATAAAAAGGAAACAAATCGTTATATCCAGTATATCATTAAAATTAAAACATGTCTAAAACATGCAGGGGCATCTCTAGGTAGTGGGGTATAAATTCCCATCCTATTTATGGCTGCTGACGTTTTGGGGCCCCAACGATTACACAAGGTGCCTGGTTCGCCATCATATTTTAATCAGTATCATCAAGTCTTGCTCATCATATTTGATTACAATAATTAAAATCCTTTTAAGTAACTCATTAAAATGATACAGTAATAGAGGCATCAAAAGTACTGCTTTCTCTTCTTATTATACTACCATGATTTTGCACAAATGTGTTTCTTTATTACCTGGTGTAATTTTCACACTGCATGAAAGTGCAGACTTTGCAGAAAAAATTAAATGTTAAAAAAACAGCCATATCCCTATTATAGCTAATTAGTTGGATACCATCTTCTAATGGCCATAATATTATACTCACAGTAAAATAAGGCTCTAGAAAATACTCCAGATTTTATACTGTATTTCCATAGATACATGGATTATACACATATATAATATTTTTACACAGTTTTTAAAATCATTGATTTTTTAGCATCAGCGCCTTCCTTTAAATAATGATGACGTTGACTAAGCATTAGCTATTATATCTAAGCATACACTTCAATTAAATGTATTATAAAATTTGTTTTAGAAGGAAATCCATGTTGCATAATAAGAAGGGAAATAAGCGTGTGTTCTATAAACCTTAATGTATTCTTTCTTTGAAAAGCGTTAAAGTAGAGAACTCTCTTTCCTCAATGAAGACAAAGATTTTGTGTATACGCATGTCTCTATATTTTAGAAAACCTTCACTTCTCACAAACAGGTTGAGGTAATTAGCATGAACAAAGCCTTCTTCACAGAGGGAATTATGGTGAGTAATGTCAGCTTGTGGCAAATTGATACCATAAGACAATAAGACATATTTGTCTGGAATTTTTGGCAGAACTTTCACGATTCTCTTTATGCTAAAGCATTTTCTGGGTCCAAGTTCTCAGCCTGAAGATTGTCCTTACGTGACAATAATCAGTCAACAACTGCAGACAGAGTTGTTGTGAGTGCAGAGTTTGAAAAACATTCTCTTTAGATTAATGGTTTGATCTCTGATGGCAGGTTCAAAGGCTATGAAAAAGTTTAATAAAGGCTCAGAAAATTTAAATTTTAAAGTGTTTTCTATAAAGAGGTTTATTTTCACTTTGCTAAAAATCTGTTTTACTCGTTCATCTTTACTTGTAGCTTGTAAGAAGCTATAAAACTTTTCTCCCAGTGTTTCTCAGAACTCTAGAAATAGAAGTCTTGATTCTCTTTGGTCAGCCTCTTTTTCGAGTGGTCCGTTCTTTTCTCAAAGCAAAGCCAGCAGCATCCTGGCTGCTAGCATTCTCCCCTGGTGAATTTACCATCATCTGGGGTCCAGCCTTTAGCCTGGTTGTCGCAAAACACAGCTGAGGTCCCAACTTAGCAGTTTGATGTTAATGAAGACCACACAATCAATCTTTTAGTTTACAGTGAGAAATGTAACTGATAGGGGAACTGGAATGTTCACTTCTGCACAAACATTTCCTCCTTCTTAATAGTAATAGCAAACATTTTTGAGTACGTGCTTATCAGGTACCAGAGGTCTGTGCTACATGCTTTAGCAGGGAGCACAGTGCCTGGCACGTGCATTTGTTGAATGCTGAGAATGAATGAACACATTCCTTATTTAATTCTTCCGCCTGCCCACGAAGACCAGTTAGCCTGCTACTGGAACGAACCCTGGCTCTGGGTCACCACTTTCCAGCTGTTGACTTAGGCAAACAAAGGACAGTGGAGACTGACAGTACCTCCTCATGTGGTTGTCGAGTGGATTCTGTGAAATAGTGCAAATAAGGCACTTAGAACATTCCTCACTTTATAGTTGAGGAAGGCGAGACTTAAAGAAGCTCAGTGATGTGCCCAAGGTAGCATATCTAGTCAGTGGAGGAGCTGGACTCAAACCTCGGTCGTTGACTCCAGAGCACAAGTTCCTCCTCAGTGTTCTGTTCTGCCTCTCAGATGCCAGCTTCTTCATATGTCTTAAAAGAGGGGACGAGCCAGGTTTTTGTGATCTGAAGCCTTGCAGTAGAGCCAGAACACTTGAAGGTCCTTGGCCTCGGGACAGTTCTTCCCTAGATGTTTCAGATGTTTGCCTCAGCTTCTCTTCTTTACTCTGCCTCAGTGGCCGACCAGTACATTTTGGATTGGCGTATCCCTTTCCCCTGATAGGATTGTATATATTTAGGTGATGTTGAAGTCTCGTGACATGGGCAGCCTCCTGCCTCTGTCAGATGCCTGGGCATGCCTGTGCACCGATCATTGGCCAGAACCTGATGCTCGTATGCCTGTCTCCTTCCTGGGCAAAACCTCACTGCATCCCCCATGTGCTGACAGAACACTCTGCCTAGGTCTTGAATAGCATCAGGACACCTTTGAGTGACTGTTTCAGATGAGCTCAGTGCATGCCGGTGCCCCAGCCCTCCTCTTCTGTCACATGAAGGGGCTGCATTACTTCTTTCAGTCTGCTTTTTATTGTTCTGTCACATGGTACTCAGTTAACTTTCTATCTAGAGTGTAACACGTGGGACAATCAAACATAATATTTTATCATATTTGTCGATTTCTTCCCTTCAATTTGTATAATTTCAGAGATAACATTTAAATATCAGTCTAGTATTTGATAAATTTATAAATCTATAAGAGTCCAGAATTAAGTTCTAGTCTGAATGCATTCTTCCATCATTTAGCAGGTATGTACAATTAGGTCCTTAATAAATACCTTTTTTAACTGCTGTATCCTCATCTATATCCAGAATAATCCTTGATAGATTAAAAATCTGAGCATTATGATTGTTTCTCATTTAGACAATAAATCTACTTTATTAACTTGACATTTGTTATTTTATTTCATTTTACTTTTATTTTCACTTGTCAGTTTATAAAATTGATGTGTTTCTGTCATGATAAAGAAGTAATCCAAGTAGGATATCATGTGCTATTAGTTTCTTCTTTGGTAAATATAAATAAACTGAGATGTCCTTTGTAAGGCCTAGGCCAAATATGTGATAGTTTCTTGAAAAATCAATAGAAGCTTCCTAATCTATGTTAAAGTCTTTCATTTTTACACAAGTTGGAATTATGTTTATAGCCAATTTCTGTGACTCTACTGAGGAGTCATTGAACAGATGGAACACAGTGTCTCAGAGAACAAAAGTCCATGGAATCAAATTAGAACTTGTAAATGAAAGTAATGTTTGACTACATAGGAAGATAACCAAATAATGACAGTTATTTGACATTTGGGAGTAGTCTGTGCGTTTCTAAGACTTCCTGTCCAAAGAATTCAGTTGTGTTTTATGACGAGGGAAGTGAGGAAAAAACAGTCTAGGCTATACTGGCATTTCTTAAAATCCATTACACAGGAGAGAATTTTTATTTAAAAAATATATTTTAAAGGATCTTCTGTTGCTTTCAAAATGGGATAGAAGACAGAATAGCCTTATGCCAAATATCACACTATGGTAGGTTCTGTTACTTGCTGAGATTTTAGTTGAGCTAAAACACATATGGAAGAAATTCAGAATATGTGGTTTGGAATGATTTGAAGTGTGTAGCCATTATGTCCCAATTTTGTCATCTATTGTAATATGGTAGAGCTAGAATCAAAACTAGAAAGGTATTCCAAACATTTTAGGTTGTAATCCTCAAAAAGGTGAATTTTTACAGCGATTCATAAAATTTGTTATCCAGAAGGTTTTTCCTCTGCCTGGTATCGTAACCTCCGTAAGCATACATACTGCTATCTTGTGATCGGCAGCTCCTAGCAATCTCTTTGGACTAGATTTAACCAGCACTGACCCTAAATGCATGACACAGGATTCCCAAGTTATGGCTAGTCAGGGAGATCTTCCAACAGCTATCAACTCTAGAAACTAAGGAATTCAGTTCTTGGTAGAGCAGCAGCCTTTGGGCCAGAATATTTGCACTCCTGGGGTTACGCAAAGACGTTTCAAGAGGAGTTTTGAGGGAATGCATTTTCACATCCTCAGCTTCCATATGTCCTCTTCTCTGAAAGTGATCAGCCTGTGGAGGCTGCAGGCCTCCTTGCAGCTTTTTCTTTACCACCTTCTCTTTCTCAACTGCCCTTCTCCCATCTTAACAGAAAGACAAAGTTCTCCCCAGGTGTAATCACTATGAACATTGCCTTGAGATGTTTGGCACTGGAATACTAAACAGGGAGATGTCGGACAAACTCAGTGTCTAGGAAATCTCCTTAATCAAGGCAGTGTAACCTTCTTCCCATCCCTATCAAGGAATGCATGCCAATAAAATTTTATTTCTATGCTTTTTAAATATTTGTAAACATTTATCATACATTTATGTTATCTAGCGCAATTATGTACTACTATTAATTGTGATCTTGATTACAAAGGAATTTTTGAATACTTATGGCCTTATTGTCTCAGAAAATTTTTAAAGTACATTTAATTTAAATTTCTAAACATATTTTTGATAGCAAAGTATAATGTGATAAAAATACTTTTAAGTATAAATATATAATTCACTAGAGTAAAATCAGGGAAATTGAAATGGAAATACAATTTCTAAGAGAAAAAAGACTAACATAAGGTTTCTAAATATCAATGAATATCTTGTTCGTAGATTTTTTTTTTCTCTCAATGGATGATGGTGGGATGAAATTGCTATGGTACTTTATATGCCATTGGCTAATGAAAGTAATGTAGTCATTTAATTTTAAAATAGCAATGTTTACAATTTTATACAATATTATATTCTCTACAACTATTTAAACTTGGAGGTGGGAGTAGTAGTATTTGGAGGATATTCTTTTGTAGATGCGTGAGTAAAAAATTTAGGGACCGGCCTGGTGGTGTAGCAGTTAAGTTCACACACTCCACTTCTGCAGCCCAGGGTTCACTGGTTTGGATCCTGGGTGTGGACCTATGCACTGCTTATCAAGCTATGCTGTGGCAGTGACCCACATATAGAATAGAGGAAGATGGGCACAGATGTTAGCCCAGGGCCAGTCTTCCTCAGCCAAAAGAGGAGGATTGGCAACAGATGTTAGCTCAGGGCCACTCTTCCTCAGTAAAAACAGAAGGATTGTCAGCGGATGTTAGCTCAGGGCTAATCTTCCTCAAAAAAAAAAAAGAAAAAGTTAAAGGCTGCAGTTTTAAAACTAGTCCATCAGAGTGAACACAGTTACTCAGTGCTTATGGTGCTGTCCCTAAATCCAAGGACCAGCGCCTAGTGGAGGGAAATGCAGTGAAGCACTTGTTATACACGTAGCCAAGAGCATACCTGGGCAAATGTCTGAGTAATTTCTGGAGAGCATCACTTTGTTGGGATATAGAAGCCCAAGATTTGTTTTTGTTAAACTAGGTCAGGGAGAGAAAAGACAAGAAAGATAAGATTTAGGGATTATAGCACGTGGTATGGCCTTGCAGCCTTATGGGGGCCAATTTGGGGCATTTCTTCTCCCAAATAAGACAGTCTGTATCCTTATAAATTGATCATCATCTGTAAAAGGCTATGGAGACCAATTATGCAAGGCTTTTAGAGGCATCTGAAAACATATGTTTTTGCACTCTATCTTGTATTTCAAAACTGTTGAGTTTGGATGGAAACCAAACACATTTTTGTCTTCAGTATAACACAACAAAAGATATTTCTTATCTCAACGCCTTATGCTTTGTTCCATCAATAGCCTTTATTTAAATTCAGTAATTATACTCTGATGAAAAATAAAATCTGGAGTCAATAATAATAAACCATGATAAAATTTTACTTTCAAGTAGAATAGGTTTCCTGCAGAGATTAACTTTAACTTTTAACCTGTTTGGAAAAGTGGTGAATTTTCTGTATTATTTTCTTAGAATTTGAATAAAAAGGTTAAAGAGATTTAAAGCCTCCCAGCAAAATATAGTTCTTAAAATACATCTTTCCTTTGAAAAAGATGTATGTGTATGTTAGTGTATATGCACACCTTTTTATATAGTATATTTCATTTTAAAAATTTGCTATGATATACTTGTATTAGTTAAAAGTTCTTTAAAGAAAGAAGCCTAAATAATAGCAAAACATTTGAGACCAGTATAGTAAAGTAGAAAATTTCTGCTACTATTTTCATTAAAGAGTAAACAACTCAATTTTTTTAAAGCTCCTTTTTCACTCTAATAATATGAAAATATTCCTATTTTCTAAGATATTTGTGTGTAAAGTTTTTATGTACCTGATCATCTTCATTTCTTACACTTGCAAAAAGATACTGAAAGCAATTCGATTCTGTTGGATTTGGCTTATAAAACAAAATCTTACCAGTCGGGTTTCTCCTGGAGCTGGCTGGAGAGGGAGGGGAGGGCCGAGTGTCCCCGAATGGAGACTTCTCCTTCAGTGCCTCCTTTGGCAAGCTCTGCATCCCCCACGTGCCACAAAGAAAGGGAGACCTCTCTTCTCAAAGCTGCTCTCTCTCTTTCCCTCAAAACCCAGCCTCTTCCAAGTATTTTTTGACATTTCATCACAATACGCTTCAAACATACAGGAATGTTGAAAGAATTGTGTAGTTGATACCTTCACTTACTTTCTACAATTAACATTTGGCTATATTCGCTTTGTCACATATCTCTCTCTCCGCCCATCCATCAATACAATTTTTTCTTCCTTTTTTCGGGGAGCAAGTGACAAGTGGATTCTGTTTACCGCTGTTACAGTATGCTAACGTCTGGACTTCGTGTTTGGGCGTACTGCTGCGCTAAAGCTTTTACAGCTTAGCCCCAGGCACCTCCTGCTTCTCCTCTCACCCGATGTATCCAAACTCCATACACACCAGACTTCTCACCCATCGTGTCAACGAAACATGAATGTTGCTGCCTCCACATGTTTGAAAATTCTCTTCCTACTGCAGAGAATATCCATTCTCCCTACTCTTTGACTTGCTTATACTTTAATCTTTCAACTATCACTGTTTTGGTAAACGTTTCTTCATGCCCCCGGGCAGTTAGCACCTACTTCCAGTGATGGGCTGCTACATTTTAACAACCCGTTCACCTGGGGGAGGATGGCCCTGGTTTGTAGCGTTAGACTTCCATGGCATCAATTCTCTCACCAGCAGCTGATTTCAGGCTCGCAGCCTGAAGTTACTGAACGTGCGTTGAAAAGAGATGCCCTCGTGCACTCTGAGAAGCTGTCAGCAGCCCGCTGTGCACACCGCTGCAGCTTCCACTGGAACGCCCGTCACAGCCCACTGTCATCTTTCCGCGCTCTCCTGAAGCAGGGACCTTGCTGTATTCTATCTCTGTTGCTAGCACTTAGCACAGGGCAGGCTATGTAGGATAGAATTCACAAGAACACTTAAAGAAAATGATAGGGGCAGTAAATTCTGTTCTCTAGAGCACTGTCTCCACGCCCTGAATTCAGTGGAAACTGAGGAATTTATCGTAGAAGCTTACAGGGTGGGACTGTACGCAGGTGACAGAACCAGCATCTGCAGTGCGTGCGGACATCCCGCGTGGCCCGGGGCCCACGTCTCAGGACGCCGCTGCATTTCCTCTTCCCGTCAGAGGCCGCATGCCCCTGTGGGTGCAGCCCTCACCCACCAGGCCGCTCCGCACAGACAGCTATGACTTTTGAGAAGCAGCAAGGTGCTGAATTAAGGTCAGGAAGGACACGGGGAGAGCACATCCTTAAAGATCCCCTCGGTCTGTACGTCAGCCTCCTCCACTCTGAGGAAGATTGAGTGTGCAGGGTTGCCTAGATTCTCGACATGGTAGCCTAATACCACAGGCGTAAAAGATTAGAACTTAAGGGATGAAGAGAGAGAAAAGTCCAAGAAAGAAGTAATAATTATTTGATGGAAACACAAAGTGAAATTTTACTTAAAATTATTTTTTCAAATATATGAAATGTTGCTTTTCAGAAGTTTGGGACTTTCAGGTTAAAATGAGTGATTACATTGTTTTCAGTGAAAAATAGTTATGACATTTTTAATGTAAAAGGTATTTCACATGCCTTCCTTATCCAACATAGTGAATTTCCATTTGAGCCGCCGTGGTCATTTCCACAGCTTCAACAGAGCGCATTCCAGGATGTTGACTATGACGTTGTATATGCATGTGGCAGCTGGTAAAGTTCTGAAAAACATGCCTTTTCCTTGATCTGTCTGTTGAATACAGACTGTGAGGATTTGTCATGGAACGTAAGTTTTTTAAAGAGTTTTAATGATTTCTGTAAAATACAGAAAACCAAGAATAGAAATGCTAAATAAGCAGGAACCTTTGTATCCAAACTTAATTCTATCCTGTTATTGTTCAGCTCCTTTAAATTCAATTACATTTTAAATCAGATATTTTATTTGGATATTTTAAATTTTTGTGAGGTTATAAATGTGTGGTATTAATTTTTTATTTTGATTTTTTGGAAAATATTGAAGGTAATCCCCAGGGTAAAACTTTGAGACATCAGTTTTTAATCTCTCTGATAACTGTTTATGATCAGCTTATTTGACTTTTTGAGTAAATATATTCCAGTTTTATGAAAGGAGTAGTCAAACCTCTTACTTACCGGGGTTATTGAGGAATTTGAAAACGGACCACATTCTTCACTTAGAGAAACGCTGTGATGTGCTGTGTGTCCCTGTGTTGGGAGCACGACTCTGACTATGGCAAGCCGAAGGCTGTTACGCTCTCCATGGGGAGAGGGATGGCACAGACAGAGTGGGCGGGGCTCCACTGGGCATCCACAGGGGCGCTGGGAGTCGAAATCAACTCAATGGCGCCAGCAGCAACTCTCCAGGGAGGCATTAGATCTGAAAAAGAAGGAATGGTAAATTGGCTTTGGCTGTCAGAGTGTTCGTTTTACACCGAAAATTCAGCATTTGTTTGGGTGTTTTTGTGAGCATCAGCTCACACTGAGCTGAGAAGAACGACTCTACATCATTGCTTTCCCTCCCTTTCCAGTGTAGTTTCCTGCTTCTCTTTGCTCTGGTTATGGTTTTTACAAGTCTTTTATCGAGAACTTGCTGGGAGATTATCCTTCTTAGATATTTTTCACTTATTTGATTTTACGTTTTCCCCTTCTCATTTCTCTTAAATATATACAATTTTATTTCTAGACATTTAACTACTCCTTCTTGCTGCTTTTCTTGTTGTGCTTCTAAACGTAGTCACCATTTTTGGAGCTCTCCCATACTTTCCACTCTTTGTGTCTATCAGATTGATTTTACAATCTGGGAGAGGGTTAGTGTCTTTTCCCACACTTACCACAAGGTGACCTCTCAGTGACTGGGTCCATCAGACTGGGGAATATTAAACTGAGAGTAGAAATAGCGGACTCCATAGTTAGACCAAAAGCAGCATTTAACTGAATAACTGAAAAAAAAATATATAGGAAAACCACCTTAAGTGACCAGCTGCCATTCCATATTTTTTCTTAACAAGTGTCCTTTATTAGTTTCTTGATCATAAATCATTGAAAATCCAAGCACAGAAACTTCAGTCTTTTAGATGGTCTCTAGGACAGAATTTATTGTGTAAAAAAATTTTAATCACAAATCATAGATAATAAATATTGTTAGAAAGTCAGAATAAAGTTTGACGCAGGGTCTACACACACTCCATTTTCCCCTCCAATGTTCTGGCCAATAGAGTATAATTGAAGGAGCCAATTCCACTTGATTATCAGAAAGACTGGATTGGAGAACGACTTTCTGCCATATGCATTTAAGCTGACTCCACTGTTTTTGGGCAGAATGGCTGGCACTAGTAAGTCCTGCCTTTCAGGTGTGTTGGGAGATACCTGCCATGGTGTGATCGCCACACAGGGAAGGAAGTGGACACGAATATGAGCCGTTTGAGGCTGTCAAGTCACAGGGGAGATGGGGGAAGCCAGCTCCCTGGGGCACTTTCTGGGGACACCCGTGGGTGCATCCATGGGTGTGCGTTAGGATCCCCTCTGACAGATTAACCCCACCAGGAGAAGAAAGGAGCCCATTGTATTTTCACTTTCTTAGGATGTAGCGAAAAGCAGAGGCCTTCTCCAACACTTCAAAATCATGTGAGTGTTGGTATGAATTTTCTTCCTTAGAGGAATGTTAGGGTGGTGATTAACTGTTTGACCCTATGGAACAATGAAAAAGATTCCAAGTCACATTCTTAAAAGGGAAACATTCCCTGTAAAGGAAACAGCAGAAATCTTTCCTTCCAAAAAGGTCAGAAAGCTTGTTCTTATCACAAATTAAAAGACCAACATTTACACCAGTTATCATCTAGAGAGTGCAGTCTCGGAGCAAATTATGTGGCTTACACTGTTGACTGGAATTAGAGCATTTCTGATATCATCTGAACAGAATCTTTGTAGTATTTCTGTTAGCGGCAGTAGAATTAGAAAGACAATCTGCTTGTGTTCACACTTCCTACAAAGCCCCGTGTGATGTATAGAAAGGACATCTCGTTCCTTTTACCTTGGGTTCTAAAAGTCTTAACAAGAGAGGTGTTTTTCTGTGTTTTGCACTTCTCCAAACATACCTTGGGAATTTAAGAAAGAAACAGAATGGATCCATTAAAGATCATGTAGTATTGGGGCCGGCCCTGTGGCCGAGTGGTTAAGTGCGCATGCTCTGCTTTGGCAGCCCAGGGTTTCACCAGTTTGAATCCTGGGCACGGACATGGCACCACTCATTAAGCCATGCTGAGGTGGTGTCCCACATGCCACGACTAGAAGGACCCACAACTAAAATATACAACTACGTACTGCGGGAATTTGGAGATAAAAAGGAAAAATTAAAAAATCTTTAAAAAAAAAAAGATCACGTAGTGTTATTTTTAAAATATTATAAAAAACAAACTTCAAGAGCCAGCCCTGTGGCCGAGTGGTTATATTCCACATGCTCCATTTCAGTGGTCCCGGTTTGTGGGTTTGGATCCCAGGTGCAGACCTACACCACTCGTCAGCCGTGCTGTGGTGGCATCCCACGTACAAAGTAGAGGAAGATTGTCTCAGATGTTAGCTCAGGCCTAATCTTGCTCAAGCAAAAAAAAAAAGGAGGAGTATTAGCAACGGATGTTAGCTCAGGGGGAATCTTCCGCATTAAAAAAAAAGAAAGAAAGAAACTTCATCTATAGTAACAAAACCTATGTAGATTGATTTTTTTTCCATTTGGAAAATGTAATAAGTGGTAAAATGTATCCAGACAGATCTATGTGTAACTTTATTACTTAAGTACTAGAATGTAAACCATGTGCCACTGTCTCTCACTAAATCCAATTCAGTAGTTTTCTGCTTTTTCCTCTAGAATTTATGAGCCAATCAGAAGATGAAAAAGTATCAAGGACTGAAAGAAATGTTTTATGGCCGTTAAATAATCTAAATGATGATGCAGGGAACATAGGGAGCTGAGACTCCCTGGCTGATCACTTGCAGGGAGCACTTTTGACCAACTGGTTTCCTGCACCCATCTACCCAGCGTGGAGACGGGAGATGAGGAGAAGGCCCTGGTGGCTCCCGTCCCGCTGCCTGCCATGCACACTTTCTGTGCAGAATCAGACGGGAAGGGAGCTCCGTCAGGAGACGGGCTGGAACTCACCTGTCTGCTCAGTGATGGTTCAGTTAGCTCTTTACCACTGCCCCCTGGAAATCTTAGAACCCACTCTGGCACTTTGGGGACCTCTCAAGAATCACATCCAAGTGTTAATGGCCAGAAGCATTAGGTTTTTAAACTTGATTTACACATAAATCCTTTTAGAGGAGGGGAAAAAATAACTGGTCTATTATATGTGTAAATTTGTAAAATAATTGTTAGATGAAAAGTCACTGACTGCTCAACTCTCTGTTTTAATATATAGGAGCAACAGCTGCCGCCCGGAAGGAGGTGATAAGGAACAAAATCCGAGCAATAGGCAAAATGGCCAGAGTGTTCTCAGTTCTCAGGTGGGATCATTTTTCCTCTATTTCTGTTTTGAATTTCATTATGTGTCACTTAATAAACATTTTAATACTTTAATCTGGTAATTTAAATATTGTACTAGAAAATATTTGCTTTTCCTTAATTACTTTTTTCTTTTAAATGGAATTATCAGTTCCTCACTATTTTGGTCAAATTGGAATATACTAAATTATTTCTGCAGAGAAAGCCTCTAAGTGGACTGCTTCACATTCTATCCCTCTGTTTGCTGCCAGACTTTAAAACATGTATTCCCAAATAGGTGGAACGTGTTGTGAAGGAGGAAGGCTGTTGAACTCTTTTATTTCTCATTTTTGTTTTGTGGCGAAAGTTGAATTTATCAGGTACATTTCACTAGATTTCTAGGAAATGAACATCAACTGTAAAGCTTGTTTATGTGAATCTATATCATTCTAAAACATCATTGAAAGGAAAAAAAATAATTACTTAAGGGGCTGGCCCCGTGGCCGAGTGGTTAAGTTCGCGCGCTCCGCTGCAGGCGGCCCAGTGCTTCGTTGGTTCGAATCCTGGGCGCGGACATGGCACTGCTCATCAAACCACGCTGAGGCAGCGTCCCACATGCCACAACTAGAAGGACCCACAATGAATATACAACTATGTACCTGGGGTTGGGGAGAAAAAGGAAAAAAAACCAAAATCTTTAAAAAAAAAAAAAAAAAAGACTTAACCCCTGACCTCAGAGAGTGGAGGAAAACAAACGGAAGTCCAGCAAGCGGAAAATGGATTCAAATGTTTGAAAATTTCACTCAGGACTGTAAAAAAAGAGACAGCAGGCCCAAAATGGAGTCACACATGCTAAGCCCCACGTCACCAAACCAGGACTCGGTACCTGACTTAATTACAGTTCTAGCCTCTCCCAGGAACAGAGTCCTGAACCAGCCGATCTGGAGGTACCTGGTCAGCGCTAGTAAGGTGACCCGCCTGATGGACCCCTGCCGTGCCCTGAGGGAAAGGGACCTTGCCACATACAACCCGCTCTTTGTCCCGCCAATGAGATCATTAAAAAATAATAATAATTACTTAATATTTCAATTCCCATGTAGTAGTTATTTTTTAAATAGACCATGAATCATGTTATTATTAAGTCTAGATTTAGAAAATAAGTCATTTCTTGAAGAGAATTAACTATACTTTTTTAACTGAAATTCAATTATCTTTTCCTAGGTAATACAAAGTAAGTATATCTCTCTTCAGAAAAGTTATTTTAAAATACAGCATGTTTATATGTGAGGAGTATATAGTCAATTCATAATCACACATTAACAAGGATAAATTAGGAATACCTTGGGAAATAGTCCATCTACATATTGTATAATTTCATAACCTAGTGTTTGCCAAATTTTTACCTCAACTCTTTCTGTTAAAGTAGCTACCTTGGCTTTTTTTATTTCTCCTCTTGCTATTTGTATCCTATTCCCGGTAGAGTCACTAAAGCGTAGCTAAATGATGATGCTGAAAGCAGGGAGCCATGAGAGGGATGAAAAGCATTACCACCCTTTGTCAAAGACACCAAATCCAAGTCGGCGAGAGCTCTGCGGTAGCCGGCCAAATCTCAAGAAGCCACGTGAAAGCTGACCCTGGACCACTGTTGCTCCCTACAGCCCAACGAGCGAAGCAGCCTTTGCTCTGGTGTTTACATCCTAACTGGACCTTCTGGGCTCATTCATTCATTCGTTCAATAATAAAGATAGTAAAACTTAAAGCATTGATTATGTTACCATGAAGAAAAAAGTAAAGCGATGTAGGAGATAGCAAGTGGGAGGGGAGGCACTTATTTTATTTTTTATGTATTTATGTTTACCTGGGAAAGTCCATTTAGATTACCAATCTCTGTGAGCATTAGCACATACGTAAGAAATAGTAAAATACAGTTAAAAATAGAGCTTTTTCAGTTTTTTAATTCACTTGACTGCAATCAACAAATTTAGAATAACAAATCATGAAGTTTTAAAATCCTGATAATCAGTTAGTTGCCTAAGAGACTGTGTAATCCCAACAATAAAGTTGAATTAGTTCATCACCAAAGAGCCACAGAAAAATAATAATTTGATTAAATGAAAGTGTTTCGTGACAGTATATTGGAAATCAAGATTTAAATATTTTCACTACTTATAAGCTACCATAGGAAAAAGGTTCTATATCCAAAACCATCATGATAAGAGCCACTTATTCTAATGTATGATCGGCAAAGGACTTTCTGAGTACTGGCATTTGAGCGAGTGTGTGGATGACCTTTGGGGAGATACAGAGTAAGCATCTAAGGCAAAGCAAGTGCCAAGATCTGAGAAACAAGGTCAACCGCTGTAGGACCAGCAAGAAGGCCTGTGGCTAGAAGAGTGGCAAAGGACTATGTGAAGTTGATAAGCTCAGCTTGTCCCGCTGCACAGACATTGGCTTATTTATCGTACCTCCGATTTACCCATAAACACTCTTACTTCTTTTTCTTCCTAAAGTTTCTACAAGGAGAAGTAAAAATAGCTCCAGAATTTCCATGTGAAAGTACATTTAGGGAAAAAGGAAGAGCTTTTCTTAATTAAAAAAGAAATTGTTTCCATCTATATTAGTCTTCAGACCATGTGAAGGAGTAAGAGCAGTGCTATAGAATCATCGGTGAGTATTCAGTTGGAAGACCTCTCTAGGCCCCTGCCTGTTGGTGCATAAGATGTAATTATTCCCAGCTGAGAAATAGTCCATTTGAACCCAGCAATGGTCAGTGACTTGACTAAGATTGCACATATTGATGGGAAGTAAAAATGAGGTATATTTTATTGCTCTCCTATAATAAAGCGTCTGTAGTAAATCTGCAGAATACAGGGGGTCAGATCCAGAGAAAAGTCAGTTGAGCTTAGTAAGTAATGATTAACCATTAAATGTGTGCCACATACCAAGTTAGGCAATCTGGACACCAAATTGGAATCACAGACATTTAGACAATAAACTCATTACAAGACAGTGGAATGTGTGCTAAATACCTGAAGAGATGCTTGGCTCTGGAAGAAGACGGGAAAGAGCCCTTATATTTCCTGACAGGAGTGTTCATGAAGAGGTTGACATGAGCAGTGCTGTGAAGGAGAGACTGGATTCTGTTAGGTGGAGAATTGTGGTGAAGGCATTCCTGAAAGCTGAGAAATCGTCAAGAACACAGTCACATGGTCCTAAGAGCAACATTTTCTGCGATGCTTGTTAAATTCCAGGTGCCATGTGAACGCATTTGGCAGTAATCCACACAGCAAACTTGCAAGGTCAGTTTGGCCTCATTTTGCGGTGAGGAAACTAAAACTGAGAAAGGCTAAGCAGTGTGTCCAAACTCAGCTAGTGAGCAGCACCAAGGAGAGTTTACTTGAGAGCGAACTCAGGTGGTCAAGGAGTCTTAAGTATTTGAAAGAGGCAAGCAGTAAGATGTGAAGGAGAGTGAGGAATCTAGTAAGAAAGGCTGAAAATGTATTTAAGTCCAGATCCTTGAAAGCCTTGAATGCTGTTTAATTTTTTGTGTGTAGGCAATGGGAGTCACAGAATGATTTTCCGGGGATAAGAGGCACGCTCTAACGCATGTTTCTATGTCATATGTTAATGGCAGCATGAAGACTGGAAAGCATGATTTACTGGTGTTAGGAAGAACATTTAGGAAACTTGAAATAATGCAAGCAAAGCTAGGCTATAGGAGGAAAGATACAAAGGAAGAAACAAATATAAGGAACTTGTGAAGCTAGAAGTTTTAAAATATAACGAATGAATGTGGATGGTGGCCCAAATTTGTCAGGTATATCTGTCTAACACATTCCTTACATTTTGGTAATTTGTGACATTATAAAGGAGGCAGAAAACTGTCTTTTCCTCAGCCCTTGCGGGAGAGGTGCAGGTGTGTTGCCTAGCATCCACGGATCAAATGAATGCATGTAAGACTTCTGTTTCAAACTGAGCATCATGGGGAAGCAGCAAGTGGGGAAGGCGACTCCGGCCAGGTGTGGAATCCCAGGGGCCAGCAGTAGAACAGCTTCTTTTGTGGTCGGGGCTAACACCACAGAGTTGGCATGAGCTTAGCTGTTGGCTCTCCATCGCAGTCACAGCATTTCGCACAGCTGATCCCACAGTGTGGACAGGCACTGGTGCTCTTGCTGGCTACAGAGCATTCAGGTCTGGCTCTCTGGATCTGCGAGCTCTCTAATATCCTTTAATACATTTCTTTACTGTTAAAATTAGCCAGAGTAGGTTCTGATGGTTGCTAAAAGAACCCCAACCTATGCAAGGGGTGATGAGGGGAAGAAATATTTTAAGAATATTCCACAGAGGTACTAGCCTATGCAATTGATAAGATAATAGTGCTGTTATCTAAGAGAGAGGAAGGATTACTCCATTTAAATATCTAGCAGGTATTTATTGGGAGGACTATGATAAGTTGAATTTGGCACATTTTCCTCTGGGATGCTGGTGGAATATTCATGTAGACGCACTTTTGAAATTCTGCCCTGGAGCTTCAGAGAGAGGTGAGGGTTAGAAATCAGACACGGGAGTGAACACAAAGCTGAAGCCGCATAAGCGGATGTTCTTGCTAGGGAGAGTGAAGGGAGGAGAAAAAGACAAGATCCTCTAGAATAGTGCTTTCCAAGAGAAATGTAATGTGACCTGCATCTATAGTTTTAAATTTTCTAGAAGCCACAGTAAAAGAAGTGGAAAGAAATAGGTGGAATTAATTTTAACAATATATTCTATTAACACATCTATTCAGAATTTTATCACTTCAACATAGAGTTGGTATAAAATTTATTAAAGAGGCATTTTACATTCGAATGTTTGTACTGAGTCTTTGAAATCTGATGTGTGTCTTAGACGTAGCGCGCATCCCAAGTCATGTTTCAGGGGTTAGGCCACACACAGCTGGGGGCCGCTGTGCCAGAAAAAGCACCGATCCGCAGACAGGAAGAGATCAGCCAAGGGGCTGAGGAGACACCAGAGAAGGTAAAGGAGAACCAGGGAAGAAAGCGTTACAGATGGGGGCAAGGAGTCTTTCCAGAAGTGGGGCAAGATCATCAGTGGGCAATAGGGCAGAGGGGCCCATTGAGCGAGAACTCAGCAGCGTGGCTGGAAGTCAGGGATGGAGAAGCTGTCAGAGCTTTTGAGAGCCTGGCTTCTGTGTGAGGCAGGAGTGGCAGTCAGAATATTTGGAGATGAGGAAAATAGCTGAGTGACAAGGGAAAAGGGGGCAAGGAAGGAAGGAGAGAAAGTGGCCATTTTCTGGGTAAGGCCTTTTTCCTACAGTACATCATTTAATCCTCACAGAAACTTTCTAATTATGAATGTGATTTTATAGACGAGGAAACTAAAGGCCAGAAAAGTTAAACAACATCCCAACCTCAGTCATATGACTAGGATTTTAGCCCAGGTGAGTCTGACCCCAAAGCTGTGATTTCCCCAAAAAGATCTTTCTACAGTTGGTAGAAAATTAAAATTTTGAAGATTAACAAAAAAAAACTCCAGGTTGCTAGAAAATTTTTGTAGGTAAAAAACTAATAATTCAATTGATCTTGTGTGAGCATCATCGGTTTTCATTGTTCCATGTAAGCAATCTCGTGGTTAATAGGGGATGTGATACCAGGATCCTGTACAGGGAATTATAGTCACTCTTGAGGTTAAAGCCTCATTGTGAATATGAATGCAAAGGAAAGATATATTCATTTCTTTGGAGCTACTCCCAGTTTTTTCAGATCTATATATTGGCATTTAAGACATCTCTTCTTTATGTGATCTCTATGGGTTTGACAGCAAAAGCCTGAAAAGGTTGAAATACCTGCACGGAAGTGAACAGTGCTTAATTGGCCATCTCAAACCTAATATTTTTGAGTAAAACTCTGCAGTACAGGATACAGAAGTCTAAAATGTGGATTAACACTCCCATTCTCCGTTCTGTTTCCCTTTGGCTCATTTGTTTAGCAAATGTTTTTTGGATGTCGACTCTGAACCAGATGCTGTTCTGGTCTGGCTGCTGTGGATGCAGCGAGCAAAGCCGGCAGAACCCCTGCTCCCGTGGAGCGTCTCTAGCCAGGGGGCAATGTAGTGGGCAGTGGAACCCCCAAAACCGAGTGACCTCTCATGGTCGCAGGATTTCTTTTCGTGTAATGAATATGTTCTAAAACAGATTGTGCTGATGATTTCACAACTCTTGTCAATATGGCTAAAAACCGTTGAATCATATACTTTAAGTGGCTGAATTGTATGTTAATTATATTTCAGTAATGTTGTTTTAGGAGTTGAGGTGTAGTATTTCGGGAAGTGGTAAGATACTGGACATATTTTGAGGGTAGATTTGCCGGTAGGTAGGTGTGGGATGAGAGGGGACAAGGCGTCAGAGGGTGCTGCTCAGAGCTTCGCTAGAAGATGGCGGGGAGAAGGGCTGTGGAAGTAGCAGGCCTGGGGTTAGGATTCTGCCTGGGCCATGTTAGAACTTCATGAAAATATGGAGTAGGCACTTGTACATATTATAAACATGAACTATGTATGAAAATGTATTGTAAATGTTGTTTTCTAGTTATGTAGGACTACAGTGTCTGCTCTGTGGAAAGATAAGTTATTCCTATTTCATGGTTAGTTAATCATTATGACTAATGTGGTGCTGTGATTAATGAATATAATTGAAATAATGAGGTACATAAAACTGATTGTGAAACGATTGTCACAATGAGTAATACAATCATTTTTATATTAGCAAATCAGTGGGGAAAGAAGCTGAAAACGAAAAGCTGGGAAATCTTACCCTTTGCTTTATTGGCTAGTTGCCATTGTTTTGCGTGTTTGCCATGAATTGTCGGAAATTCTTAACCATGCCCAAAGTCACTGCCAGGTCCCGCAGGCCGCCCGGGTTTGTAATCGGCCGCGGCTCTCCCCGCAGTCAGACGGGCCCCCTCGCTGGTGCTGAGGCTCGGCTGGAGGACTCACACCCGCGCTCCCCGTGCTCCTTGGGCCGCGGGCACGGGCCGCGGGGGCCGCGCAGACGCTGCGCCCTCAGTGCCCAGAAGGGGCCGAGCCCCGCAGCCGGGGAGCTGAAACTTTATCGTAGAAGTCCTGTCATTTATGCAAACTGCTACTCGATAAAATGTAGTATGTTTTTAGTGGGAACAAAATTCCGGGAGCCAAGACAGAGGCCAACGTGAGGTGTCGTGTGCACTGCCTCGTGCTCCTCTCTTCTTTCCTTCGAGAGAATGCCCGCTAACTGCCACTGCTTTGCCTTCGCAGGGAGGAGAGCGAGAGCGTGCTGACGCTGAAGGGCCTCACGCCCACCGGCATGCTGCCCAGCGGCGTGCTCTCCGGAGGCAAGCAGACGCTGCAGAGCGGTAAGCGCGGGCCGCTGCTGCCCAACCCCGCGGGCGGGGAGGGCCGCCAGCCCAGAGCCCCCTCGGAGCAGGGAGGGCCGCAGCCCAGAGCCCCCTCGGAGCAGGGAGGGCCGCCAGCCCAGAGCCCCCTCGGAGCAGGGAGGGCCGCAGCCCAGAGCCGCCGTGGCCGCCCCTCCCCTGGGACTGTGGCCTGTCCCCTCGTGTCTGTGGACCCGCAGGTGCAGGCCTCCCATAGGACAGCTCGCTTAGGTGCCGACCGACGTGCACAACAGGTTTGACGGCTTTGAGCCAATCAGGTGCTAAAAACAACTTTTTAATTACATGTTTACTAAATGTACTGGTTTTCTACTTGATTGGTGAAATAAAGTCACACACGTAAATATACATCCCTAAGCCTAGAATTTAGTGGAGAATATAAAAAGGGTGATTTCATTATCCACTTGAATAGAAATTGAGTCATATGCATCTTTTCTCTGATTTATGCATCTAAAACATGAGACTTGAGAAGAATCATATTTTATTTTTTAGAAAGAATGAAAATATTTCCTTTGAGATCAAGGTTTTGTATTAAAATTTGTAGCTTTCTGGCTACGTGCTGTCCCGTAGAACTTCTTCTAATGATGGAAATTTCTATATCCTCACAGAAGCCACTGGCAACCTCTGGCTGTCGAGGACTTGAAATAGAGTTCACCTGAGAAACTGAATGTTTTATTTTATCTAATTTTCATTAATTTGATTTAAATAGCCACATGTAGCTAGTGGCTACCATACTGGACAGCACAGGACTCTAGACTCATTTATTTTTGTTACTTTTGTTTTGTTATTTATTCCAACTAATATTATCATTAGAGTCCAATTTTAACAATACATTTTGGAAATTTTGCTTTTAGATTAGACCTTGACAGAAAAAAATGAAAACAAAAATACGCTATAATATTTCAAAACAATCTCAGCCTCTCGTTTATTTTCCTGGATTTTTTTGTGTTTTCTTTTTTCTGTTTCTCAATTTAAAAGATTCCACTATTATTATGGTTACACTATTTAGACACACCTCTCTCTATATAGAAAGTAATGTCCGACTTCATGAATATGATACTGCTGAGTGGTCACATCCTAGCAGCATCACTATAATTTTATTTTCGTGAGAATTTACTCCAAAATCAGTCTTTGAATTTCCACAATAAGACAAAAATTTCTAAATGACGGTAGGAAAATATATAGTATTGAGATAAATTCCCCCTTTAATTTATAGCTAAAAATTAATTTAATAACTTTTAAAAAAAAAACGAAATTTTTCCCACCAAAGTAATACGCTCTCAAAACCCTGACGTAAGTGGAGTGCGCGTGCGCACAAAGGGCCCCCGCTGACTGCAGCCGCGCGGGTCTGGCAGCCCCAGGTGCCTGCAGCCTGGGACGCGCTCGGTGATGGGTAGCACGTGTTTCTACTGTGTCGGTGCTGGTGTGGGTCCAGGTTTGTTCTTTACTTTTAAACTTGTTATTTCAGTTCTTACAGTTCTTTATTTGGTTTTCAGGATTTCACCCGTGTTTTAACTTAGGTTATTCAGTTTCCTTTTCTGTTCCTTTCAGTTCATTGGTTTGTGTTATTCTGTGTTGAACTCACACAAACATGCACACATAACAAAATACGATTGGAATCTCATTAGTCCTGAGAATTGGAAAACTTAGTGTATATTTTAAACCATATACATTAATACATTTTCAAAATTCCTTGTCTGATACCCTTCAATTTGTGAAAAAGGGGAAACTACTTACTGTTTAGCTCTTCTCAGTGGTGATAACCGTTCTATATTTTTATCAGAGGAATCTAGAATGCACTGTAAGTAAATTATAGTGCACATATGGCAGTTGCTCTAGTTTTAAAACCTTAAATTATAAGAAATACGCAAATTAAAGCCAAGGAGTAGAATTTTAATATTAAAGATTTTGGAGTTACAGAGAAGTTTCTCATTTTAGCACTTAATTAGGGAAATATCAACTAGCCATAATATAGAAAGACTCATACACCTGTATAGTGAAAATATAGACCCTAGCCTTATTTTAAAAATTGCTGATAAAGCAATGGGATTTTTAGGTTTTGCCCCTGAAATCTGCTGAGATTTCAGTATTTAGACTTTTTTTTCTTTAAAATGCTGATAGAATTATTGCTGCTACTGGCATGTTCCCACTTGATTGTAACATTTCAAGAATTTTGTTTCCAAAAATGGTATTGCAGTAAGGAAAACTAATTCTAAATAGGGTTGCCTCGCAAAAGAAGTCCCAATCATCTCTCTCCCTTCCTTGCCTTTTTCCTCTCTCCCTCTCCTCTCTAACATGGAGTTTGTCTTTAAAGAGTCACGTGCAGTATCAGCTGACACACTGATTTTATTCCTTCTCTAAATCTGCACCCCCTTGCTTTTCCATGGCATTAGGAAATCGTTAGTGCGAATTATCCCACTGACAAGTTCTGCCATTTTGTCTGGCTTTTTAAAACTATAGAGCAGCAAGCAGAGTAGTGGTTCTATCTACTTTGTGGGAGTCAGATGCACATTTTAGATGGACCTAGTACCTTATCAATTCAATCCAAGTAAAACACAAAACGTTCCTAAAGCCTTTCCTAAAGGGTTAATCATTTTATCACCTATTTAGGGAGCAAAAACCAAAGCAGTTCATTCAGGCGCATCCAGCTCATACATAAAATAAACTTATCATTTTCGTTGTGTCTTTTCTTTCTTTTTAGCATTTCTGTTTTGTTGTCTGTGCCAGAATCCAGCACTTACAGGAACATTAATCTCCTAGCTCCCTGATCGTCACTGATTTGTTCTTAGAGTTAAAATCCTCTGCTCATTTTTCTCATTCATTTTGCACCCCCTTTCTTCTCTTCAGCTACTGTTGAGGCTATTGAGGCTGATGAAGGTAATTTGGCCAGTCCCCTTTCTGTTGTACCTGCAACAGACAAGGGCTCTGCTGGGTGTATTTTTTTTTTTTTTTTTTTTTTTTTTTTTTTTTTGCTGTAGCTTGTACAGAGTGTGTGGGTGTTGGGCTAACAGTTGTGGCTCAGTATTAACCGAAATGTTCTTGCTTTAAAGGGGAAAATGTCCTTTTATGGTTTGTTTGTTTGTTTTTTTCCCTTAAAGCTATGTTTGACTTTGTATACAGTGAACCTAGTATAATCACAGAAAACAAAAGGATTCTATATCTTGAATGATGTGGGGTGGGGGTTATGGCAGCTGTTTTGACAAATAACACATAAAACAATATTCTTTGAGCTGAACCATGTCCCTCCCTCAAATCACTTTCTGTCAGCACTGAAAAGGAGAGAATAAAAATAGCTGTATTAATTCTAGTCTTCAGAAGTTTCTAGCAAGAAAAAAAATTGTTCATTTGAATAGTGCTTTGTTGTAGTTCGACATTAATTTATGTCTCTAAAAAATATTCCAACAGGAGACAGCTGTGGATGAGATAAACAGTTCTGCGAGTCTTATCAAATTTGAACCCACTGGCATCTGTAGGACAGTTAGCACCACGATGTGGCCGTGGAAGTGGCCAGTAACATGCCGAGTGGATGCCGAGGCATCACTCAATTGATTAACGTTTACTGAAGGTCTGCTTTGCGCCAGGTTCTGTGCTGGGTGCTGCAGGGGAAGCTGAGAAATGTTGTCACCCACCCTGGCCTAGCACTGCTCCAGGATGAGAGAGTGGACCCTTTAGCAAGTACTTTTGAATTGAGTGCTTTTTAAATGTATAGTTATAAGAGAATTGCTTATCAAAATAGTTTTTAGCATTATACATACCATACCCTCTGGAAATTTTAAAAAGAATAATTTGAAGTTCCCCTTTAAAACAAAGTTCTTCAGTTGTATTTTGTTCTTGCAAGATAACTGTTTATTTTTCCCAAAATTGTGTGCCTACGGTCCTTTGATATGATGTAAAAAGTGCCACTTTAGACTCTCTACTTTGTCGTGATTTGGATATAGTAGGGAATGATAGAACTGTAAGAGAAAATACAACTGCTTCCTAAATAGCAGTGAGTAAACTGCTATTTATGTGGGAATTCTCTATTCCTCTTGGCAAATTCTAATCTGCAGTGTGCATTCTTGTTGATAGTTTGGCTGTTTTCTGTGGTTTCTGTGACTCTGTGTTGTGTTAAGTATACCACCAATGTAAATTGCTAATACCCATTGTCTGACCAGCAACTACAGCAGAGCACATTCTTCTATACCAGTGTAGACAAAAATGATTAGAAATGGAGCCCCATTCCAGACATCCATTGTTCTAGCTAGATTTTGAATTTCCATGCTCCCACCTTATTGGCTTTTACAACCTAGAGATTCCACTTTTACCATTTAAATTGATAAAATTGCTTCAATTATTGTGATGACAAACTTTTTATGTTCATTAATTATGATGAAATGATATTCACAGTAGTGTAGAAAAAGAATATGGTACCACTTTGTGCCATTATTTTGCCCCTCATAATAATTTAGTTTTCAGGGTGGGTGCTCATTCGACAGCTCTATTATTTTGCAATGTATTACTAAATTAGAGAAGAATTAAGAAGCTTTGCTTTGGGCCTTGGTCTTTCCCCATCTTCTTCCTCTCACAGTTGACTAATCACCGTGGTGCTCACCTTTAAAATGCAGAGGTGGAACAAACTACTTCTCTTCGTTTAATGTGTTTGGAAGCAACTGTGTATATCTTTTAAGAATCTCATCCATACTAATGAAAGGCACTGCACATTGTGTAGGAGTGGCTGGCAAAGTTTCAGCTCAAAACTGCTTTCCTTTTTTTCCCAAATAAGGTGAGGAGGATAAAGGTACCATGAAATTGTCCTTAATCAGCCATGGAGATGCAGCCCAAATCAGCGTTGATGATTGGTGCTTCAATATCTCGCTTGCCATCCACAGGGAGTAAAGCAAACTGGTGTCATTGATTTCCCATTCATGTACTTAACTTTCAGCTCACTGGTTGGTCCTCATTGAAGAAGTTACTAGGTTTCTTGCACAACTGCCTTATCTATCTCTGGAAAACACTAAGGATTACCAAAAAGCCTCAAATATCAATGCTGCCTCTTTGAGAATTCCATATTCTCATCAAATACGGCCCGAACCAGTCCTGTTCATTTTTACTCAAAGTTGTGGAAGGCGTTGTCCCCTTGTTATTCTTGACCCATCACTTACATCTGCATTGACCTGCTGAGAAAGAGTGTTTCTTTGGTGTAGGCAGCACTGGCTCCCAGGCAAACATCAGTTTGACCTGTTCGCTGCTGAAGAGCAGACAGACTTTTTCTCCTTAGTGATCTGGTCTTCATTTTTCCGAGTTTCTCTTACCTTGTCACCCACTCCACATGCTTCTAAAGTTGAGTGGAGGAGCAGGAGTTTATAATTTTTTTCATCACCATTGAGTTGTTTGCCAAGACAGTTTTTCTGGGTTTCTGAGGTGCCATGGAAATGGCCCAAATGAACTCCTTTTGTAGCTCCTTTCAGCTTCTGCTCTAAGCTCTTGGCTGGGTTTTTAAGTCTACCTGCCTCAGTGACGCCACTGAATTTGCTGTTACTGGCACAGTGGAGTAGAGAAAGCGGGGTACGTTCCAGTCTAAGTGAGGGCGTTCGATGCAGTAATCATGCTGATGATGTGCCAGTTGATACTGGGTCTGGAGACCTGTCCCTGATAGTAATTTTCCTGCTTACATATCCACTTCGCATTTCGTTGATCTAAACTTTCATGAAGACGGGAGAAATGTTTATATCTTACTAGCTTGAAGAGGACATTTTGGTTGGCAAGAGACATTGGCTGTTTTTGAACCTTTTGGTTATCTTCGGGTATGGTAAGGAGTCTGTTGTGTTGTGTTCAGGTCCCGTCACTTTGTTCTCTACTAAAGGACTCCCTTTCTCACTGCGAAGTCTCTAACCTCACCTGATGCCACAGCTGTGCCCTTCGTCTTCCTCTGGCTAACCCGAGTTTTCCTTTTTAATGATTTTCTGTTTAGCTATCAAAGGATTTTCACCACAACATAAGATCACTAGCTTCGAGGAGGCCAAGGGTTTGGACCGAATTAACGAGAGGATGCCACCTCGCAGAGACGCCATGCCCTCGGATGCCAACCTTAACTCCATCAACAAGGCGCTCACCTCAGAGACTAATGGCACGGACAGCAATGGCAGCAATAGCGGCAATATCCAGTGACCACATCCTCTTCACTTTTTTTTTTTGAGCTGCAGGGCGTGCTGGGGATTGCTGCATATCAGCAGTTGGATGTTCTTGCCTCTGACGGTAGCTTGTTTGCTCTGGGGCCAGGAATCGGATTCAGTTTACACTATCATTAAAAAAGAGGGAGAGAGAGAATAAACTATATTTTGGTGGGAGTGGTGATTAAACACCTCTTTGGGGTATGCCTTTTAAAAATGCTTATAGGAAAAAAATTTTAAAAAGAAAGCTAATGCTAGTATATACTGCAATGTTAGGGGAATGAACATGTTTTCCTACTGCATTGGGGACTTCTAGATAGGTTAATGAAAGGTCTTTTATTATGTTACTGGACACGAAAACTTTGTCTAATTTCTTACTCTATTGTACGTTTACAGTCGCAGCACTAAAAATGGATGACAGCAAACATTTTTAACAAAACGATGTACAAACTACATAAGGACTATTTATTGATAATGTTTTGCTACTCTTGTCAGACAATGGCTATAAAATGAATTAGGCAGTCTTAAAAAAAAACAGAAAAAGAAAAAAAAAGAATGTTGCAAATTTGTTAAAATGCCAAAAAGGACAGTTTAATTTTGTACAGATTATGCTTACCTCAGGTTACTTTAGTGTGCTTGAATGCCCTTCTTTGCATATAACATTCTCTTATTAATTTGGCAGTGAGTATCTTTTCTTTTCTTTAAGTTTAAAAAAAAAACTGGAATTAATTACATCTATCTTTTTTTGCTGTTTATATTTAGAGGTTTTTGTTGATAAATCAAGTCTTGGTTGTGGCTTGCTGAATTAAATATTTATGAGTGGTGCATTTTTAAGTATAGTGAACAAAACACCATATTAAGTACAGTGATAAAGCATCTATATTCTGTAAAAAAAAAAAAATCTGCCTATGCATGTTTTTTAAGGAAAAAAAATGGCTGTATCGGCCTCTATGGGACTGTAACGCGCTTAGTGGTCTGACATATACAGGAAATGTATGTATACTGGCGTACTTTATATTCTCTAAAATGCTTAATGCCTTTGAAATTTTGTAATCAAAAAAGCTTTGAAAAAATCTGAAGGGGAGAGTATTCTTAAAAGTTTTTAACATAAGCTTGTCAGTGCACATATAGATGGTTAGCATGTTAGCAGACCTTGTGAAATTTAAATAAGTTTGTAGTTACATGTGGAACTCTAAATGCATGGTAACTGTTAATGTCATAACAGTTTAGTTATTTTGTTCTGTTCTGTCATGTGCCACAAAACATGTACTTTTCTTTCACTTTTTTCCCTTTGTATCTCAGTTACGGGTTACAACTGGTTCATTCTGAAAACAACAGCGGAAGTCCCTTCATATTTTTTAACAACTGTATAAGTGCCCAGGTAATTCACTACAGCCTAAAGCCTTGCCTTTGTAATTTGACTTCTGAAATGTTGGCAATCAAAGCATGCACTTGTAACAATGACAAAGAAAAAGCATTTTATATTACTACTCAATAAAATGTGCATGAACTTACAGAGCTCTCATCCTTTCACTGAGTCTGCTGAAGGGATTTATGGGCACGACCACCCTGGCGTCTTCGAGGTGCTGGGCCCACCACCGCGCATCAGGCTCGCTGTCACAGGCTTCTCTGAGGGCCTGTGATCCAAGGTGTGGTGCCTACTTCTGCTGTAAGAATCTCGGTGGATTTGTGTCTCAAATCACACAAGAGAAATCTATTTAAAGAGCAAATGCCCTCTTCCAGCTCCCTTGAATGTGGGAGCCAGTTCAGAAACCAGAGCATTCCTTTTTATTGAAAGCCCACCGATTGGTTATCAGGTTGTTTCAGTTACATGCGATGCCCTATCTGCTAACGCAAAAACTCTAAGCTACTGCCTGCATTTTCCTCCCGGAGAGAGTTGCATTTGTACCAATAGGGAATTTGTATCCCTGCGCTTCAGCTAATACCCAGTCACCGAAGGTGTAAGATACACCCCATTTCAGTCTGTTCCTAACATTGTTCATTTCTAGTGCACTTTGTTTATGTAATAAAGTATGCCTGTTATATTAAATAATAAGGGTATGACAATTAGTGATATAGTGTACCAAAACAAAGATCTTCTAGATATATTCTCTGACAAAGCCTATTCCAAATTTAATCAATACAAGCATTTTTTTCCTGTGGATATTTTTCCATCCTAAAAACAATGACATCCAAGGAAAATATTTAGGTGCAACGTATTGGAATGATGTGAAAGAAATGGTAATTCTGGTACTAAGGTGTATTTATTTTCTTTCTTATAACTGCAGAGAAAATATCCTGACAAAAAAAATTTCATTTTTTTGGATTCCTTTCTTTTGCAAATTGTGCTGAGGCAACTATGGCATAGAAATAAACATTTGACATTAAAATAAGCAGTGGGTGTGAGTATTGCTTGGTCTTTCTGATCAGTAGTTAGAAAAGTAATACTGTATATTTTTGCATAATAAGTCAGTCTATCAAAGAAATCAATGTAGAATTGAAATTATTTCTCCAAATGGGATAACATGCCAGATCATGAGTTACTGAATCTATCTCCTTCCCTTTGGGAGAAACTGTTGAATTCTTGAGTTGCTTATGCCAGTGAACCTTTGGCTGTATGCACACACGCACAGGCACACGTGCGTGCAGACACACACACATAGAAACAGTGTCCTTTGCTCTCCTCCACCCACTCCCAAGGTGACTTACCTCTCATGGGATTCAAACTCAGGGCTGAATTTTCATCCAGCTGTTCAAGGATTAATAGCTAGATTTGACTGACCGTACGTCAGCAATTGTTCTCATCTAAAACATCTTCTACTTACATTTGTTTAAAATATTTTTTGAGGAAAGAAGAATCTTCAGAGACTAAACTTGTGTGATGAGGGGAACAAAGTGGAGGGGGGAGGAACATCTGGGTTCATCCACAGTGGCAGGCCCTAGAGTAGATTGTCAGAGGGGAAGTAACTTGTGACATTGGCCCAGAAAGTGTCCTGTTGATGCTGAAGCCCCAGGGTGATCTTGTCCTGAAACATTTCTTTTCCTTCCCACCCCCACCACATCCATGTAGAATAATACATCTTAGTGTGCATCCATCTTTCTGCCGAGAAACCAGAGCCCCTATATGAAGTCAGTGTCATGTAAGGGACAATGGCAATGGCCTTACTTACAGGTCTCATGCTTTTCTTTGACTACTTCCTGTCTCCCCTCTTGTCACACTCCATTAAGGAACAGAGACTTGTCAGCTTACCCTGCCTAAGTGCCTACATTTCATCAAGACTAGAAGCCCTTTGAGTGGGACAAATTTGAGATCCCCAAACTAAAGATAATTCCTTTTGCTCTTGGTATGTGGCCTTCTACTTTATTCATTTCACAAAAATTGAGCCTCTGCTCTGTTCCTCTCACTGTTCTAGGTTCTTATGTTTTCCACAAAAAAAAATGTCTGGGAATCTTGACAGCATTATCAGTTTTCATTATGATGTTAAATGTCAGCATTCCGTCAAACAGTGAGTCCGTGTCTGGCTTAACACTGAGCTGCTTTTTAAGGCCATTTTTACTCTCTGGTTTATGGATGTTCCTTTCGTGTGTATTTTAAGATAATGTTAACCAGAAAAGCCCCTGACGAGGCCCTTTCATGATAAGTTCATTTTTTAAGAATTGCATCCAGAGTAGCAGGAGGCAAGGAGTAGTGAAAGAAATGTTATACCTGTTCTGGACAAATTGGAATGCATGTAGGAGAATGGAGACCCAGCAGAAGAGAGGGTCTGTTTTAAGGAAAGACTGAAGAAACCTACAAGGTGAACAGGAGGAGACATGATAGTATGATATTGTGTTGGCTAATCCCAAAGACCTTGCTTAAATCAGAAAGATGCCTGCTTATCATAAAGCAGAAGTTGCTAGTGAATGAGGCTATTTAACCAGAGAGTAAACTGCAGGAGAAGGTGGATGCCTCCCCTTCTCTGGAAGCGGTGAAACCAGGCAGACTCGACTCAGTGTCACAAGCCTCTCCTGAGCAGTGCTGGGTGGCAGGAGCTGTACTAGACGCAGTAGGAGGGGCTCTCTCCAAAGATACTGTTGAAGTTATCCGTCAATTATTCAGTCTTCTGAGAATGTAGAACTTTGATTTGCAAATAGTTCCCAAGAATCTGAGTTTACAGGAATGCTGCCGTGGGCTGAGCTGTCTGCATCCACCACAGCAGCCCTGTGCTCTACACTGTGCGTCTGGCTAAGATCCCAGCTGACAACAGTCTCCACTCGATTAACACAGCTCGAAACTGACCACATAGAATATTAGCTCAGAACAAAGTCAAACTCGGGTCTGATGGCATTTTTGTCAAGTTGTAGTATAAAATCATTTTATACAAAGAGCTGGGGACATCCAGGTTCCTTCCCAATAGCTCCCTGTTGCCTAAGGACTAAGTCCAGCTTCTTCACCGTAGCCTGTAAGGCCGTTCATAATCTGACTCTCCAGTCTCATCTACCCTGCTTTCTCCAACTTGACCCTGAGCTTCAGCCATGCCAGACATTTAACAATCCTCAGAAAACACCAGGTTTCCTTAAACCCCTGGGTCTTTATTCCTACTTCTATGCGGAATAACCTCTCCGTTACAGATGTCAAATTTGCCTTAAATACTCGAACAAGGTGTTTTCTCCCCTCTGAGTGCATAGTATCCTGTACTACCTCTATTTTAGCACTTAATATACCATGTTTAATTGTTTATCCTCTTTGTCTTGGACTTCAGTGAGAATTATTGCTTACCTTTGTTTTCCCAGCATATAACAGTGTGTGGCACAATGTTTCTTGGAAGAAGGGCAGGTAGGGAAAGAACAAAAATGCTTTTCAGCGTGGCCTCCTGATATGGGTTACCCCAGAGTCCAAGCGGCAAATGCTTGCTGAAGAACCACTGGAACCCTCACGCAGTGCAGTGTTTCCCATTTTTTCTCATAAGTTTCTCCAGGGCCTGAAGGTCTGGAATGGAACCCACGTTTTAATGAGCATCCACCAAAATTCTTATGATCAAACAAGTTTGAAAAACCATGCCCTAGTTTGTTTCTGTAGCAAATTTAAAATTCAGTCCTATATTTCCAATTCAACAGATTATCTAGCATGGACAGATATTTTCCAGCTTACCATTGCTGCTACACAGAATTCTGCGTAGTGAATTTAATTTTCGTTTACAGTTGCTTGTTCCAGACCTTAATGAATTTAGAAGAAAATATGGCAATTAAGTATTTCTGTAAACCTTAATATTTGCTACTAGATGGGTTATGGGGAGGAGGCAGTGGCCTTTTTGAGTTTACGACTTCATCTGGAAAAGGAGATGAGGCTGGTAAAGTGTCTAGATATTCCTCTGTGCAGAAGCATGACAAAGCCTCATGTGTCTTGAAGAGAATTAAATGCTTTCATATTGAAAAGAGTGCTTCTCTCACATCACCCCTCCCACTGTCCCTCCAGCCTGGGAGAAAAAGTAAGAGCAAAAGAGAAGATCCAGAAACATAGTGATATGTAGACCACTGTGGTTCAAGCATCAGAGGAGTGGGGCACAAAAGAACAATAGACACGTGTGGAGCCAATCGGTTGTTTGTATCAGGAGGTCTTTCAGCTGCAAGTAACCAAATCTGATTAACAGTTCTCACCCCATGCAGACATTTGCAGTCACCAACAAGGACATCTGGGACTATCTGGTCCCAGGATACATTTGATGGCTCAACATTATCGTCAAGGACCTAGGCTCGCTCTTTGCTTTTTCTCATATTCTTCTTCTGTTGGCTTCTGTCCTCATGATCTCAAAGGACTGTCACAGCTCCTGGTACTTCCTTACACAACACTGTAACACTACCAGAAGATATCACCAAATAACCTGTAAGTAAAGCAAATCTGAATTTATTCCTTACCGTAGTCCTGTAACCACCACCTGGCAGAGTTCATAGTAAAACTAGAAGAGGCAAGGCAAAAGCATAATATTTACAAGGGTTTCTTTTTTATTTTCTGGCTAAAGTGGATCTTTCCATGCAGGATCTTGATAAGATTGGACAAAGTTTATGACATAATAGTGTAAGATTGGTAGAAACAGCAAGAACAATTACCAGGTAGATTTTGAGGAGTTATCAGTAAATATCTGGGTTAAAAAATAGACTTTTTTTGGTCTTGTAAGCTCTTTAAGATATGAATGACAATTGAAAGCAAAAATTATAAAATTACAGGATGCTAATGAAGTAAATCAAAGAATACCTAAATAAATGGAAAGACGCTGAGTTCATAAATTGGAAGACTCAATATACTTAAGATGTCCATTCTTCTCAAAGGAATATAGATGTAGTGCAATCCCAATCAAAACCATAGCAGGATTTTCTTGTAGATATAGACATGTTGATTCTAAAATCTATATTTGAAGGAGAAAACTAGAATAGCCAAAACAGTTTTGGGAAAGTCAAAATTGGAGAGCTCACACTACCCAATTTTAAAATTTACTCTAGATCTACAGCAATCAAAATAGTATAGTATTGATGAAACGATAAAAATATTAATTTTTATGTAAACAGAATAGAGTCCAGAAATAGACCCCCACAAATGACCAGCTGGGAAATGTGCAAAGACAAGTTAACGAAGGCAGGGTAACTTTTTCAGCAAATGATGCTGGAACAATTGGAGATCCATTGGCAAGGAAAGTTAATTCAACCTCACACCTTATCAAAGGTTAACTCACAATGGAACATAGATTCAAATTTAAACACAAAGTATAAAATCTTTAGATGAAAGGATAGAAGAAGATTTTTATGACCTTGGGTTAGGCAAAGAATTCACATGTATGACACCAAAAGCACAAGCTATATAAGAAAAAAATGATAAATTGGACTTTATCAAAATTGCAATGTTTTTGATTTACAAAAGGCATTGTTAAGAAACTGAAAGGACAAATAATAGTCTGGGAGAAAATGTGTTCAAATCACATCTCTATCAAATGACTTGTGTACAGAATAAATATAAATATTTCCAAACACAACAACAAACCAACCAATTAAAAATGAGCAAAAGATTTGAATAGATAAGACATACAGGTTGCAAATAAATACAAGAAAAGGTGCTCAACATCATTTGTCACTGGGCAATATAAATGAAAGTCTCAAGGGGCACTATATGGCACACACAGCAAAATTTTTTAAAATGGCAGTATCAAGTGCTTGTGAGGATGCAGAGCAACCAGAACTCTGATACATTGCTGGTGGAAGTCCAGAATGATACAGCCACTCTAGAAAATAGTTCCTTATAAAGTTAACTGTTTTAGATAAAACCACCATATGACACATCAGTCCCATTCTTGGGTATTTATCTTAGAGAAATGAACACCTCTGTTCGCACAAAATCTGTACACAAATGTTTATAGCAGCATCACTTGTAATTACCGAAAACTGGAAACCCAGATGTCCTTCAATAGGCAAATGGATAAACAAACTATCAAACATCCAATCCGATGGACTGCTGATTAGCAATAAAAAGAAACAAATATTTGTTATGGGTTGAATTGTGTCCCCCTAAAAAAAGATATGTTGAAGTCCACACCCCCAGTACCTAAGAACGTGACCCTATTTGGAAATAGGGTCATTGCAGATGTAATTAATTGAGATGCGGTCATATTGGATAGGGCGGATGGCTAATCCAATATGACTCGTGCCCATGTGAGAAAACAGCATGTGAAGACAGACACACGGGGAGAAGGCCAGATGATGACAAAGGCAGAGACTGAAGTGAGGCAGCTTGTGCAAGCCAAGGAACACTCAAGATTGCTGGCAAACCCCCAGAAACTGAGAAGAAGCGAGGAAGGATTCCTCTACCAGGTTCAGACGGAGCGTGGCCCTGCCCCCACCTGGATTTCAGACTGCGAACCTGGACAGCTAGGAGAGGAGAAACTCCCATTGTTTCAAGCCACCCAGTTTGTGCTACTTTGTTGCAGCAGCCCTAGGAAACTCATACACTGCTGATTACACATAATGACCTAATGAACCCAAATGCAGCGTGCTAACTGGAGGAAGCAGCAAGAATGTGAAGGATCTGAGCTCTCACTCTGCTCGCAAACGAACAGTTTAGCCCGCCACAGTTTCATAGACGGGGACGGAAGACGGGCGACTCCTGGGTCAGAGACAGAGGACTTTATTATTCACAGCACAGCAGCCAGCATGAGCTTCATATTGGAATCTGTTCCCTTAGCTCCCCACCTGTGGGCACAAGGCAGAACAGGTAAACAAATACAGTGGATTTTGTCACAGCTGGGAAACTCCACCTCAGAAAAGCCCGGTCTTACAAAGGAGTCTAAGCGACCCTGCCAGACCTGCTCCTTACAGGAGAACGAGTCCTCACGGTCCTGCTCAGGGAATCAGGCTGCCCTCCGCCTCTACGGGGCTGCTACCTCCATCATAGCAAACAGCCTTGAAACTATCACAGCAGAGAGCCTCAGAAAGATAGTCTGCGGGGCTGGCCCCATGGCCGAGTGGTTAAGTTCCCGCGCTCTGCTGCTGGTGGCCCAGTGTTTCGTTGGTTCGAATCCTGGGCGCGGACATGGCACTGCTCATCAAACCACGCTGAGGCAGCGTCCCACATGCCACAACTGGAAGGACCCACAACGAAGAATATACAACTATGTACTGGGGGGCTTTGGGGAGAAAAAGGAAAAAATAAAATCTTTAAAAATATATATATATGGTCTGGAACAAATGCTGTCACAAGGCATGTAGAAACATAATAGAGAATTCACCCCCAACGGAAGCCATCTCAAAAGATTACATGCCATTCAACTCCATTCTTATGACATTCTGGAAAAGGCAAAGATCGTGTAACAGGTTACAGGCAGAACAATGGTTCTCAGGGGTCAGGGTGGGGGCAAAGGTTGGGTCAGGCTGAGGGAGTTTTTTGGTGTGATGGAACTTTCTTTGATCTGAATATGGTGGTCCTTATGTGAATCTATACACAGTATTAAAACTCAGAATTGCACATCAAAACAAAAGCTAATTTTGCTGTATGTAAATTAAAATATTAAAAATTAATAAAACTTTATTCATCTTTTTATGGAGGTATAATTGACATATAACATTATATTAGTTTTAGGTGTACAACATAATGATTTGCCACATGTATATTGCAAAATGATTACCACAATAAGTTTAGTTAACATCCATCACCACATAGTTACAAATTTTTTTGATAAATAAGAAGAGTAAGCTTTTAAGATGAAAAAGGTCTGAGGATCTGGTGTATAACATGGTGACTATAGCTGATAACACTGTATTGTACAAGTGAAATTTGCTGAGAGTAGAACTTAAATATTCTTACCAAAAAGAATTAAAAATATAAAATAAATATGTGCGGTGATGGATGTGTTAATTAACTAGATGGGGAGGAATCCTTTCACAATGTAAGTATATGTCAACTAATCACGATGTACGCTTTAAATATATTACAGTTGTATTTATTGATTATACCTCAATAAAACTAAAAGAAGAATGCAAGCATATTATTTATAAATATGGAGATATATACCAGAATAAACAGCTAAGAGTTGAAAATAGCTATCTCTAAGGAGGAGGAGTTGAGGTCCGGAAGATACTTCGTGTGACAATGTTGCCCATGTTGAAAGCATTTTAGCAGTACTTAAATTTTTTAAGTGCTGCATATATTTTAATTAGATATTTGAAAAAAAGATGGAAAGCCAAAAATAACAAAACATCTCCTTATTCCCCCAAAGACATTGGTAATGTCATAATTAGTGATATTTTTCTAGAAAGCTCAGAATGGTATTGATGCATTCTTTAAAAAAATAGTGTGATAGACACATTGAATCACCTATAGACAGACATAATTTTCTTACATAAGAAAAAAGTGAGGCTTGAAGAGGTTAAGGTCCTTATTTGTGTTATATTTTTTGTTCCTGTTTTTAAAAAATTAGCAAAAATCAAATACTAACACACAAAGAATGCTTGTTATAGAAAGAGCACACTGGGTCTGAGAGAGTCACAATTCCCTGCTCTAACCCATTCCTTCTATTTCGAGTCCACCAATAGTTTCTGAAATGTTGCTTCCATTTAAGGGATCAGTGGTCAGAGGCAGCCTGGTGTGAACCATTTACACAAGTCTAGGAAAGTTCGTGTACACAAGTCCACAGGAAATCCACACAATAAAGTCTTTGAGAATTAGAAGACAAACATTAGCTGGTTCTGACATTTGCTCAATTTAAGAGGAATGAGTCTTCAGGGGAAACGGTTCTCCAATTGTGCCAACTTTCAATTACTTTCCAGCAACCAATTACATGATCTGTTTCTTTAAAAGATAAAGTTCTGACCTGACCTCCTTGGCTGAATCAGAAGACCAGACTTTTCCTGCCAGTATGTAGGCATTTTTCATTTTAGAAATGAAATGGAATGCTATATTGCACCTGACCTCTTTTCCCATCACAAACCAGGCCATCTGTGCTGAAACTCTTTCCCCCCTCAGTTTTAATTTCTTTTCGAAAATTCTTTTTCTCTTGTAAGAAACATTACTGCTTTAAAGGCTCCCAGACTGTCTCTAAGGCAGAGCTGATGTTTGGGGGAATAGAGAAGATGGTTAATTAATTTCATAACAAATGTTTTTGACCTCCTATTACCAAGGCTTTTCACGAGGAGTAAATATTGTGTGTAAATTAAGCCACTTAGGTCAATAGATAGAGTAGCTGAGAAAAATTATGGAATGCTGCTGTGTTTAATTTAGTACTTAGGTCTAATTTCTCATTTCTGCCTTGTTTACAACCACAGTGATTAAAACAATTTCCTCAAGTTTGTTGGTTCTTGAAAGAAGGAGTAGAAAAAAAATGACTACTCTCCCACTGCTCTTCGGAAGTCACCTGAAAACACTGAGTTAATTGTTCTTGCTCTGAGACGCTTCTTCCCAAATCTAGCATTTTTATTTTCCTCTAGGTTCTCTGTTGAGGTCAGCTTCCTCTGGCTGCTTCCAGCCCTTCTCTCCCACGACTCTGCCACATCCAGTCTTTACAGATCATGTACACTGTAGACGTGTACTTCTATATGTAATAACCTGTTTGCTGACGTAATATTGTGGTCCCCTGTCATTCCATTTTTTTTGCTTCTTTATAATATTTATGTGTTCATACCCACATTTTTGTTATGAAGCGTAGCGCAACATTTTTGGCTACAGCAATTTTTGGTACAATTACAAACACAAATAAATTAGAAGGCAGAATTGCTCACATGACCAAGTATAACTCAGCCCCATTCTGGTTCTGAGAAAAGTTTGGTTACCCGGAGAAAAGTTTGGTGATCTGAAAGATGCTCAGAGCAATCATGACAGTAGGAGACCAGGGCTGAGACTGCCTTCTCATCTCACTGCTCTGAGGGAGAGATGAAGCCAGCAGGTTCCGGCAGCGAAGTAGGATACTTTCTTGGAAGTTGACTTGAAAGAGTGGAGAAATCCAAGCAAATTTCTAGCAAAAATCTACACTCAGAAACCACAGCTCCTTCTCTTAGATAAATGTTGTTTAATCTGAACCTTGGAAGAACGAATCATGGTTTCCAAACAATTAGTTTGGAACATGTATCTTGCTTCCTTGTCAACATTTATCAATGGCCTTGCAGTTTCATCCTATCCAAATACGGCCTTTGGCCATCACTACCAAAGCCTGCCACCCCTTCTCTCACCCATACCTTTCACCTATATCCTAGGTCTTCTTGTTGCCTTCTCATGGTTTCTTGATAGCGTTCCCTCAATGCACCCTTCTCCAATTGGTCCAGTGTATTTAAAAAGCGATTTTTAATTGAACCACTATGTGAGAGGTCTCATATCAAACTTCTGTGCTTCAAAATCAAATTTTACTTTAATTGACCTGATGTCATACAAAATCGAGGTGGTTGCAAGAGTTTAATATGCACATTAACTTCCAAGCTATTTAAAGAATGCTCTGGCTCTTCCCGGAGAGAGTTGCTTAGTACGCGCTGGTGGAGTGAATGAATGAGTCACGTGTAACCCCTATTACCACATGGAGATGTATGACCTACTAAAAACAGTTTGTAATTTGTCCTTTAGAAATCTGAGTTTAGATACAGCCAGGAGTGAATGACGAGACCCATCCTGCAATAAATGCAAGGCATTTTTCTAGATGACGAGAACCCTTTGAAAGAAGTCAGTGCTGGTGGTCTTGTGCCCTACCTATGAAGCATTATAAGAAAGAATAAAATGAGAGAGAAGTGCAGACAAGACTAACAGCAGACTGGGAAGAAATATGGAAGGAAAGAATGTGGGAGGAAATATGCAATCTGATCAAAAAGAAGGCACAAAAATAGATAAATTCAAAACTCAGAGAGTTTGCGTTATTTTGTTCATTTTGGAGAACAATTTCTTTAGCTGAGAAAAATCTTTATATTCTGCTTTCATGTTCAACAGCGATTGCAGAAGCTGCCTAATGAGAGATGCCTCTCCCCTTGTCTTCCCCTCACTCCCTTCTTCTCCCCTTCTCTCCTCTCCCTGCCCTCCAGGCCCCGCCTCTCCCCTCCATTCCTCTCCACTCCCATCCTTTTGTCTACCCTCCCTTTCCCTTTGATCCTCTCTCTTTTCTCTTCTTCCATCTTCCTCTCTCCTATTTTATCCTGTCCTTAATTGGGAGCAGAGCAAAAAAAATGTCAAAGCAAGAGAAAATGATGCTTTTATTCATTTAGTGAATAACTCTTGGGATCCACGAAGCTGCAAAATTAAGAGTTAAGAACTGTTGGCTGTGGAGTGAAAGAGATAAACAGGGTTCTCGTCCTCCGAGTGCATATAGTTTAGCAGGGAAGGCAGACAACCTAGTGAGTGATATGAAAGGTGTGATGCATGTAAGTGTTGGTATGCTGACAGGACAAGCTGATAAGGAATCCCAGAATGCGAGGACGTCACCTAGGCCACTGTACCTCCATTCTATTTCCATGCAGACGTATGGGAACCTGATCTTACTAAATTTCTTGAAGGATTCTGAGTATAAGGGAACTATTAGGTTTTAATGGATTCTGCACTATAATTTGACAAATTTCTCCTAGCTATTGGGTTTTTTAGCCTTATGGTTACTCGTCATAAAACTAAACGAAGCAAATGAAAGATTCTTGAGTGGTATTTATGCAATTCCAAGAGGGGTGCATGTTATTTTTTTAAAGTATGACTAAGAAGTAAATTTTCTTTTGCCTCATTTTAGCTAATTTATTTTTTAACCAGGGATTTCCTTTCTCAAATGATTATACTGGACTGGGGATAAGATGGTGAATAAAATAGGCCTTGTCCTTGCTCTTTGGGTATTTGGTAAAACAAGCAGAGTTAAATCCAGTTGCCTTCAGCAAACCAGGCATTAAATATTTCAAGGAGTGAATGGTGTTTAGTTTGAGTTTCCCAAAAGCAGAGCTTGAGAGCAAGCTTAGGACACTGATAGTTTATCCCAGGAAGCAAGAGTTAGGGAACAGAGAGGGTGAGGCTGAAGTCTGGGTGGTGGAGGCCACAAGGATCCGTGTTGAAAAGTGCACAGTGTGTCCAAGAACCGCCCCCTTGAAAGCTGAGAGATGGGAGTGTTTCTCCACCCACTCTCGTTGTTTGAGGGCTGCTCCCTGGGGGCACAAACTCTCCAGATTCTTGCTCTGTGTTTGCATGCGGGCCACACAAGTTCCTGCCGTGTCTAAGAAGGACACAGGGCAGAATGCAGAAAGACATCTGTTTGCTTGGGGGCCGACAATAAAGTGAGCCTATGAGCAAAGAGAACTGTCCACGGCAGCTACATTGAAACAGAAGTGCAGGGTTGAGGAGATGCGACAGAGGCCCCAGGCACCAACCACAAATGGCATTCTAAGACTGCCTTTCCTGATGCTGAAGAAAAGTCTCCAAGAGAGAAAAACTCAAAAGAACGTAAATCTCCTCAACAGATCTTAGAAAACTGGTCTGTGGATGAGATCCAGCCCCCAAATAATTTCTCTTCGTTAGCTGTTTCCAACTTAGGAAATACCCTAGGGACATCAAAATTGAATATTTTGGTGCTTGTAGCTTTCTCTTCTCCCTGCCTTAACTGCATGGTCCCATGGCCTTATGTTGTTTGAAGAGGAATTGACACTATACTAAAGGAAACACATAGGCATGAAGCTACAGATGGAAGCAAACAGACTGGTCAGAGAGAGTCACCAAAGGAACAGCCAGGACTGTTGTCATCTGGAAGAGACAGACTCTCGTTCGTATCTGAACGGTGTGCTCTAACGCACCACCAGCACAGTGTAACGCTGTTTTTCTCTGAATGATAGTGATGGATTTACTTGCATCATTCCACCCTTCACCCTGGATGCTTTTTTGGCGAGCAGCCAGTGTTTGTAAGGAAGTAGTGTAGATAAGGGCGGTAGTCCATGCTTCTGGGATCAAGTTCACAAATATTTAATATCATATTCTGTATAAGTGCCAGTATGATTAAAATAGCTCACAATAATGTTTACAGCTTACTTTCTGCGGAAAAGGTTAAGAATTTGTAAATTAAGGTGAAGGCTATTGGAAGTCTATAATATATTTTTTATAACTTCTCTGTAAGTTTAAGATTTTTTTTTAAAAATTAAATGCTAGCAAACATGGCACTATATATAACTACGTAAGAAAAACACTATTGATGAAATAAGATAGAAAGTGTAAACAAATGAGATAAAAAATTCAATTAAGAAATATCAGTATCCAAAAGAGGAAAGTAGTTTTTGCCATATAACCTTCTAGATTTTTCATGACTCACAAAGTGGAAATCAAGCAATGAATCAATTGAAAAAGACAGAACTGACGTAGGTATTAGAATTAGCAGAGAAGGACATTAAAATAGTAATTATAACTATATCCCCAACAGAGTGAGTTTAGAATACACACAACTCTGAGAGCAAGTGTCTTCCTAAAATCTGTACCCAGACATGTCTCATGCCTCATCCTAGACCTGGTTCTGATTTCAGATGTCCAAAAGTTGTCGAGACATAGAAGAGGAAAAAAAGACTCAAATCAAAGTTCTATAAATGGAAACTGCAGTGTGTGAGGTAAAAAAATATACTTAATGGGATTAATGGCAGATTACATATTGCAGAAGAAAAGATTCGCCACACTGAAGTCATAATAATAGAAACTACCCACAATGAAATAATTTGACGAAGAGAATCTATGAACTATGGGATAAGTCAAGAGCCTCAGCACACATTCAGTTATAGTCCACAAATAAAGGAGAGAGGATTGGAGGACAGTGAAAATAGATGAAGAATAATGGTTAAAAATCCAAATTTGATGGAAATTATAAACATATATATGCAAGAAGCTTAATCCCAAATTCAAAAATCATAAATAAAACTACATCAAGACATATCATAATCAAATTCTCATAAGCAATGAGAGAAAATCTTAAAAGCACCCAGAGGAGAAAAAAAATCACATTATACAGAGAAAAAAGGTATTAACCAATGTCTCCTAGGAAACAATACAAGCAGGATGATAGCGGAAGAATGTTTTTAAAATACTGAAATTTTTAAAAAGAACACTGCCTCTCTAGAATCCTATACTCAGCAAATGTATCTTTCAGAAAGGAAGGCAGAATAAAAACGTTTCCAAACATACAAAAGCTGAAAGAATTCATGACATGCAGTCTCTCACTCCAAGAAATATTAAAGGAAGTCCTTCAGGCAGAAGGAAAATGACACCAGATGAAAATATGAATCTACATAAAGGAACAAAGAGCCCCAGAAATAGCAATTATCAAGAACTGTGAATGGTCTGAGCTTTTACTCTATTTGCTAGTTAATAAGTTAGCCTTCTTCCCTTCCACAGTTTCATGCGTGCTGCAGAAGATACAAGATGCCTGGATCAGAGACAAAGAATTTTATTACTCATAGCCCAGCAAACAGCACAAACTGCATGTTTGTACGAGTTCTCAATGCCACTCCTGTCACGTGTGGTGAAGCAGGTTGTTCTAGACGTGTGATGCACATGGTTTCATGTGTCGCAGCTCAGAAACCCTGAATTTAGTAAAATACAATTTTTTATAATGGGCTGCAAGCAAATCTGTCCACACTTTGCCCAGGAGGAAGACATTATCTTTAGTATAAAAGACAGTAGAAACTCATGCCCTCTGTCCTAGAGGGAGACACTATTTTAGCCTCATTGAAGGCTGTTCATTACATAAACATCATTGAAAAGATAGTCTGGCACAAAAGCATTCAATGCCTTTGCTCTAAAGATGTTCAGAAATATGGAAATCTATTAAGAATTGCCTCACAGTAGTAACTACACGAGCAAATGCACAAGTTTTTTCTAATTATTTAAATATCTTTATAAGATCATGGACTATTTAAATAAAAACAGTAGTGAGAGTTTAAAATATATGTAAAATGTAAGATAAAAATAGCACCAAGCTCAGGAGGAAAGATCTGAAAATAGATGGTTAGGAGTCGGCCCAGTGGCGTAGTGGTTAAGTTCACACACTCTGCTTCAGCAGCCCAGGGTTCACAGGTTCGGATCCTGGGCATGGACCTAGCACCACTGATCAAGCCACACTGTGGCAGCATCCCACATAAAATAGAGGAAGATTGGCACAGATGTTAGCTCAGAGACAATCTTCCTCACACACACACACACACACAAAAAATATATATATGGTAAGATGCTTATACTATATACGGCGTGTTTTAATGTCACTTGAAGACAGACTATGATAAGGTAAAGATGCATACTGTAAATCCTAAAGCAACCACTAAAATAACAAAACAAAGAGTTGTAGCTAATAATACAACAAATGAGATCAAATGAAATTATAAAAAATTTCAATTAAAAATGAGGCAAAAAAAGAGGAAAAGAAGAACAAAAATGGATTGGAAAAATAGAAAATGCATAATAAGATGATAGATTAAAGCCTAATAATTTAATCACCATAAATTTGAATTGTCTAAATACTCTAGAAGTCAGAGATTAGATTTTAAAAAACAAGACCCAATTATAAGCTGTGTATAAGTAGCACTCCAAGTATAAAGACACAAATGAATTAAAAGTAAAAGACTAGAAATAAACATTCCATGCTAACGCTCACCAAATGAAACCTGGAGTGACTGTATTAATATCAGGTGAAGTATATTTCAGAAGAAAGAATATTTCCAGGGAGGAGATCATTTCATGATAACAAAGGAGTCAATTCTTCAAAGGCCATGACAATCTTAAATGTTTATACACCTGATAACAAAGCTTAAAAATAGATGAAGCAAAACCAGAAAAAACTGCAAGGTGAATAAAACAAATTGACAACAAGAGTCAAAGATTTCAATACTGATGGAACAACTAAGACAGAAAATCAGTAAGGATATAGAAAAGTTGAACAGCACTATCAACCAACTTGACCTAATTGACATTTATGGAACATTACGCTTAACAGCAGAATACACGTTATTTTCAAGTGCATATGGAACATTTACTAAGATCGTATTCCGGTACATAAAACAAAAGTCAATGAAATGAAAAGGATTCAAATTATACAGAATATAATTTCTGGTCACAGTGGAATCAAATTAGAAATCCAATTTTAAAAAGATCTCTGGAAAGCCACCAAATGTTTAGAAACTAAATAACATACTTCTAAATAACCCATGGGTCAAAGAAAGCAAAAGGGGGATTAGAAAGTATTTCTAACTGAATGAAAACAAAAGCCCAACATATCAAAATTTGTGGTACTCAGCGAGAAATATAAGGTATGAAACATCTATATCAGAAAAGAAAAAAAGCTCTCAAATGAATGACCTCAGCTTCCACCTTAAGAAATCAAAAACAGAAGAGCAAATAAACTCAAAGTAAGTAGAATAAGGGATATGATCAAACAGAGAGTGAGGTAAAAGAGAAAACAGAAAAAAAAATGAAATTAAAAGCTGATTCTTTGAGATTACCCCGATGCCCAAACCAGACAAAGACATTATAAAAAACTACAGATCAATATCCCTTATGAACATAGATGCACAAATTCTAATCAAAATCTGGCAGTTTGAGTCCAAGAAAATATAAAAAGAATTATACACCAAAACCAGGCAGTTTTTCCAGGCATACAAAGCTGGTACAATATTGGAAAATCCATTAATGTAAACTACCAAGATTAATGGGCTGTGGAAGAAATGTGAGATTATATTAATTTCTACAGGAAAAGTATTTGGCAAATTTAACACCTAGTACTAATTTTTAAAAAATGTAACAACTTGGAAATAGAAAGGAACCTAATGAAGATCATATGCTCAATACCTATAGCTGACATCATGATTAATGGTGAAAGACTGAAAATTTTCTAACCAAGATCAGAACGAAAAGCAAGATATCCACTCTCAACACTTCTGTTCAATGTCGCACTGAGAGTTCTAGACAGTGGAATAGGGCAAGAAGAAGATATCAAAGTTATCTAGGTTGGAAATGAAGTGGAACTGTTTTTATTTGCGGATGACATGATTGTTTTTGTAGAAAATGCAATGGAATTTATCAGAAAGCTCCTGGATGTAATAAGTAGGTTTAGGAATATTTCAGGGTACAAGATCAATACGTAAATGTCAATTACAATTCTATATGCTAGCCACAAATGATCAAATATTGAAAGTTAAAATAGTGCTATTTATAATAACATAAAAATATGAAATACTTAGGGATAAATACTACAAAACTTGTGAAAGTATTGTATACTGGAAATTAGAAAACACTGTTGAGATAAATTAAAGAAGACTTACATAAATTAATAGATATACCATGTTCGTGGGTGGAAGACTCAATATTGATGAGATGTCAATTATCCCCAAATTGCTCTATAAATTCAATGCAATCCCAATCAAAATGCAAGCAGACTTTTCTGCAGACTTTTCTATAGATATTAAAAAAATTGATTCACAGGCCAGTCCAGTGGGGCCACGGTTAAGTGCACACCTTCCATTCAGCGGCCCGGGGTTCGCCGGTTGGGATCCCGGGTGCAGACATGGTGCTGCTTGGTAAGCCATGCTGTGGTAGGCATCCCACGTATAAAGTAGAGGAAGATGGGCACGAATGTTAGCTCAGGGCCAGTCTTCCTCAGCAAAAAGAGGAGGATTGGCAGCAGATGTTAGCTCAGGGCTAATCTCAAAAGAAAAAAAATTGATTCACATTAAAATCAAATGGAAATGCAAAGCACTTAGAAAGCAAAAATAACTTTGAAAAAGAACAAAGTGGAAGACTAACGTTGCCTGATTTCAAGACTTATTCTAAGGCTATGGTAATCAAGACAATGTGGGACTGGTGTAAAGACAAACAGATCAATGGAACAGAATAGAGTAGGCAAATAAACCCACACATATATGGATATATGGACAACTGATTTTCTCAAAGGAGCAATGGCAGTTCAGTGGTAAAAGATAGTCTTTTCAACAAATGATCCTAGGACAATGGATATCCACATATAAATAAATGAACTTGAGCCATACCTTGCACTAAACACACACACACACACACACACACATTCAAAGTGAACTGTAGACTTAGATGTAAATCAAAAACTCTAAAACTTCTAGGCACAAACATAGGGGAAGTCTTTTGTAATCTGTGTTAGGTGTCTCTTTCTTAGATACCATGCCAAAAGCATGTTACATAAAGGAACAAATTGAACTTGATCAAAACTAAAAACTTCTACTCTTTGTAAGACACTATTAGATATAAAAAGATATGCTGCAGACTGAAAGAAAATATTTGTAAATCATATAACTATGGAAGGACTTGTATCAAGAATATATACAGAACTCTCAGAACTCAATAATAAGAAAAGAAAACCAAACTTTAGAAAAAGAGGGCAAAAGATTTTAATTGTCATTTTACCAGAGAAGATATAAAGATGACAAATATACACATGGAAGGAAAGATGCTCAACATCATTAGTCATTAGAGAAAGGCAAACTAAAACCACGGGATACCACTACACACCCACTAGAATGAAGAAAAGTGAAAAGACTGATAATACCAAGTTATGGCCAGGATGTTGAGGAATGAGAACTCTCATACACGATTGGTGGGAATGTAAATTGTACGATTACTTTGGAAAACTGTGGCAACTTCTTAAAAAGTCATTCCTACCATACGGTTTAGCCATTCTACTCCTAGACATTTACCCAAAAGAAGAAAAATCACATGTGCGCACAAAGACTTGTACATGCATCTTCCTAGAGCGGCATTTGTAATAGCCAAACACCTGAAACCACTCAAATTTCTATCTACAGCTAAATAGATAAACAAACCGTGCGTGTCCACACAACGGAATGCTAGTGTCTCAGATCAAGCTGCTCTAACAGGATGCCACTGACTGGCTGGCTTAAAAACAAACACTTATCTTTCACAGTTCTGGAGGCTGCCAGCATGCCCTCATAGTTGCGTTCTTGGCGAAAGTCTTCTTCCTGGCTTACAGATGGCGATCTTCCTGTATCCTCACATGGCAGAGAGAGAGAGGGCTAGCTAGCTCTCCCCCTCCTCTTACAAGGACGTTAACTCCATCATGCGGGCTCCACCTTTGTGAACCAATTACGTCTCAAATGCCCCTCCTCCCAATTCCATCACGTTAGGACTTCAACATACGAATTGGGGGACACACAAATATTTACTCCACAGCAACTAGTTATCATTAAAACAGAATAAACCATTGGTACATGCTACACCATGGATAAATCTCCAAGTCATTATGCTGAGTGAAAGAGGCCAGACAAAAGAATACATTCTGTATAATTTCATTTCAGTCATAGTCTAGGTGATGTTTGTGGACATGAGGGAGTGTCAAGGATGGTCATGAGAGTGAGATTACTAAAGCGCATGAGGAAATTTTGGAGGGTGATGAATATGTTTGTTATTTTTATAATGGTGATGGTTTCACTGGTATAAACGTGTTAAAATTTATCAAATTGTTTACTTTAAATAAGGGCAGTTTATTGTTTGTTGGTTATACTTCAATAAAGCCTTTCTTTAAAAAAAAAAAACAGAGCCTACTGATACATAATGCTATACTTTTGTCCCAGAAGGCCCCACCATCACACTCCCATCAGCACTAGGACAGTGCTGGCTTCTCCTCAGCCCTGGAGAGCAGCACTTGCCAGTCTGAGAGGTGATGGGGACACCTCATTATTTTCCTTTGCATTTATTTGATTTACCAGTAAAATTTACCTTTTTCAAATATTTAAAAGGATGTTATTGCTGTTTTCAAATGCAGGATGGAATTTGTCTAGCTAATCAGCTTTGGTTATTCAATTTCTGGGCAAGGTGATTACCAAAAGACCTTGGATTCTGAATTACTTGGCAATTATTTGTATCAGTTGGACAAAAGGAGAGAAGACTGACAATGAGATGGAACAATGTATAAAGACAGCAAGTTGAGTAGATGGTTTTTGAATCATTGTGAAAATGCATTTGTGGACTGAAAGAACCTTGCTGAACAGAAGAAAGCACAAACAAGATGACCCTGGCTTTCTTCTTTCTCCTCACTCCTATTCCATGTTGGGCAGCAGAAAATACAGCGCTCCGTCTACATGTACAGAGATCCTCTTTACCTCCTCTTTGTTCTTTTCATCGCGCTGCTAAAATATTTTTGAAAATCACCAAAAAGATAGTAATGACCTTCGTAGCAAGTGCAGCTGGGCCGTGGCACGGAGCCGGCTGGGAGACGTGATTTCCTCATGAGTTTTGCCAGTCAGTCCCGGCGGGAGGCGTCACCGTCTGCTCCGCTCCTCTGGAAAGTCCCCAGGGCCTTTCACAGAGAAGTTGTTAGGGCTCCGGAGCAGAGAAATCGTTCCGTCTATGAAGGCGACTTGCAGTCTTGGGCTTTAGGACTGGGAACACAACAGAAATGGCCCTAGGGTTCAAGAGGTTCAGAGTCCCCCTGTGAGGACACCCCAGGGTCAGGGAACATGCTGTTGGTAAAGTACCAGACCCAGGGGTTAAGTTAGGGAAAGTGATGGAAAGAGAGAAAGCAAAGGCCTCCTTTTGGGTTATTCACACTCTAACCACCCTTCTCTCTAATCCGGCTTTCTTTTTTAGAGAACGTTTGATGATAGAACATTTCAGATACATATACATGTAGAGAGGATGATGTTCCAGTGTAACTCTCACCCAGCTTAAACAATGGCTAACTTTGTGTTTTATTAAACCAGAGCCTCTCAAAATTCAGTGAACATAAGAATCAACTTGAATGTTAAAATGCAGTTTTTTATAGTTAATACTTGGGGCTGAGATATTCCATTTCTAATGAGCTCCTAAGTGACATGGATCCTGCTGGCCAGTGGATTACACTGGGAGCGGCAGAGCTCTAATCTTTCCCGGCTTTCACCCACGCCCACTCATTGTTTTGAAACAAACTCCAGATATCATCTCACTTCATCTATGAATATTTCAGCATGGATCCCTAAAATGTGTGTTCATTTTAAAAACATGGCCACGGTGCCTTTGCTCTACTTTAAAAATTAATAATTCTTCAATAACATTAAATGTTAGTCATTGTTCAAATTTTCCGGATTGTCTTATAGTTGTTTAATCTTTTTCTTCAGTTTGTTTGGATCACGATTGAAATACAGCTCCTACATTGTCATTGACTGTTTCTTAAGTCTCTTTTAGTCTATAGATGTTCTCGCTTTCTCTCTCCCTATTATCTCATCTCTTTATATTTCTTTGCAATTTACTTTTTTTAAGAAATTGTATAATTTGTCCTGTAGAGTTTCCAACAGTCTAAATTTTGATGATTGCATCATTTTCGTTAGCATATTTTTTATCCTTGTGATTCCTGTAAAATGGTAGCTAGCTACAAAGGCTTCTTTTGGAGTTGGGGGTGCACTGAGAGGGGCCAGCCTACTGCACGGGTGGTGTTTGCTGGGTAAGCAAACGGCTGACTCTCTCCCATTCGGTCATGTTAGCAGCTATTATTGTTCATTGCCAAGACTCATTCATTCATTAGGGATTGGAAATGGTGACAGTTTGTCATTCTTTTATCATTTGTTATCTGGCATAGATTTATGAAAAGCAGCTTTCCTTATCAACTCTGTGTTTATCCTGTATATTTTGCATAGAAAAGACAAAATAAGCACCTGGTCCTTTCCCCTTCTTTACCAATTTTCAGAAGAGAAGTTTGATTACCTCATGAGCTTTGAAGGTAACCAATGTGTGTAGGGGGAATGCAGTACCATTGTGAACACGTAGATTTAATTATGTTTGATGCATTTCACTCCATTAGGGTTATTATTCTTAACAATGCTCAAAATGTCCTCTCTTTGTCCACAGTAGCCTCCTCAAGCCAACTCCTTATAGTACTGTGCTGGCCAAAAGGCTTTCGAGAAAAAAAGAAATGTCATATGGAGCATTTGTTAGTTTCTTTGGTGTAAATTCTCCTGACATGGCTGATTTCAAGCTAACGATATATCAACAACAGGGTCAGAAATTTCTGGATGTTCAACAGTCAGCTCTGACGAGCCTATATGTCCTGCTCCAGCCCACCACTGCCCCTGAGACCTGTTGGTACGACCGCTGAAGCCTTTAGTCCTTCCTTGCTGCTTTGTAAGACAGGATATTCCAGGCTTGTCTTGTACATTTCCTGGCCCAGGCCTGGACTAGGCCTTTTCTCCAAGCAGCCCTTTTTCCCTTTAGTGGGATTTAGAAAATTTGGTCAATATGGGTGCACATTGCTGTGGAATAAGCTCTTGTTTCTACACTTATTCAGTAAATATGACTAGGAAATGTATTTCTTTTCAAATGATAACTTATTTAGGAGTTTCTACGGATAATTTCCATTTAATTCAGGACTATAATGTTTTTACTTAACTTTATCTTTCATCTGTTTCTCTTTTCTCCCACACAGAATATCCCAGTTTCCAATGAACCAACATAATTACTCATTTGATTTATCCCACAATTCACGTGCAACAATCTTAGAACAATACCAAATACTATCTCCAACAATGTGGCTATTGAAAATATTTTAAGATATATTATTTTGTTTCCTATAATTCTTTTGTTTTATGACATATCCTGTTAGGAACATACAATCAATTTACTCTTGTAAAATTGATTGAAATGATTTCTTCCATGCAATTACGCTACCAATTTGATAAATGCTTATGTTTGTGTTTTCCAATGTTGCTTTTGACTTTTAGGTGTTGCTTTTTCAAAATTTAATTTTGCAATTATTCAAAAATTCCAAAGTCAAGTTTACAAAGCAAAGTACATTCAAAGAAGTATATGTCTGTACCTGTTCCTTCACTCTACTTCCTCCATCTCCCTACAGATGATATTTTTAATAAAACTTTTTAAAATTTATCTTTTCATTAAAAAAATTAATATGTATACACATTTATATTCATCCCTTTCTTACAGGAAGTATACCATAGTCATTTTTCTCCATTTTTCTTTTACTTCATATATTGTGGAGATCAATTCATTGCACTATATAAAGATACTTCTCATTCGTTCTTTACAGCTTTATAATACTCCATCATATGGACAAACCATCATTTATTCAATCAGCACCTTGGTGATGAACTTTTAGATTGTTTCTAGTCTTTTGCTACTGCATGCATGCTATGCCTGTGTTTTTGCCAACATATCTTGGGAATAGATTCCTTGAAGTGGCTTTGCTAGGTGAAAGAATAAATGCATACACAATTTTGCTAAATATTTTTTTCTTGATTATTGACCACGTTTAAATGCAAGAGGCAGAGAATAGTAGAAATCTTGAAGCTCAAGTTCGCCAATCACTGGTGTTGATTTCTGAGTCTCAGGTCAGTCTCCCTGACTTCAATAAACTCTTGGTGCTGCTCTCTAAGAAATCTTCCCTTTGTTTCTTTTTTGTGACTACTCCATTCTCTTTTCTAGGAGAATCAAATGTTTTCAAGAATTTTTAATATGACCTAATTTATTCTAAAGATAATATGCATAAAATTATAATACAAAAATAAAGACTTTATAGAATTTTAGAGTTGGAATGTATTGAAAATATTTTCCTTCATTCAAAAAGGGGGAACATACATGTTAAACAAAATAATCAAGATTAAAGAGTATATTACTGACAGAGGCAGGATTAGAATCCAGGTTCAATGCTCTTTCATCTGCATCTGGGATTCTCAAACTGGTATGCCAGAGGACACATGATTCCACAGGAAAAACATTGTATATCTTCTTGGAACTTATACATCATGTAGCTTGTGACACTCCTGGACCTCCAGGGTACGAGTTCATTGTCCTCTGCTGAGAGCACTTGATGGAGAAGTTTGAGGACCAGTGCCCATCACTGTGCTGCTTTTTCATTGAAGTTGAAGGGGATCATTTCCACCTACGTGAATTGGGCCAGGAATGAGGAAGAGAAAGAAAACGAGGAAGCTGTTGGCTTATCCTGTCCCCAGAGATCCTTTGACCACATTTAGATCCACAGTTAGGTGACAGATAAAAGGTGGCACACCCCAGTTTCCTTTCTGAAGACAGGCTGAGAAGTCACAGAGCCTTCTCTGCTGTCTACCAGTAAAGGCCATCACAGAATGAGGGGGAGTTGGTCTGGGTAGGGGTTTCTATTAAAAAAACTATTTTTCTCACCATGTTCAAGAGGAATAAATAGTCTAAATGGCTGTCACATAAATAGCTGAAGATAGAACACCAAGTTCTAAACAAAGACTAATTATGAAAAAAACTTTTTTATGGCTTAGCACCGTGGTTCAGTCTGAATGCTTTTTAATTCTTTGAAGACCCGTAAGCTCATTTCTGCAAAGGAATCATGAGCATTAATCTCTAAAATCAATGCAGAAAGTGAAAACAAAGTATGGAAATAGTTACCATTGTAAGTCTCTTAAATCAAGCTATAAAGTGTGCATGAATCTATGCACACAAGCCTATGCAGTGATTTCTTTGCAAATCCGCAATTTGAACAAAGGAAAGAACAGAAGGAAGAGCTGTGTACAGACATCTGGGCAGTCAATCCATTTGTTTTGAAGTTATCTATCAAATTCCTAGGAGTCAATAATGGATGCAAAGAAAATTCTAAAGTCCTCCTGCTTCAGGGTTTCGGCCTTTCTGACTCATCGTTGAGTCAACCTTAACTATCAGGGCTCATATTTAGGTGGTACGGAGAGGTGAGGAGAGACCAGTTATTACCAAGGCTGTTCTGATTCGTTGGTGCTTGGGTATGGTTATTATATTTGTTAAATATATGGTTGTAGGAATCAAACGAGATGCAGGAGTTGCAGCTTACCATATACAACATATTGGGTACTTCAAGTTACAGGTCACAGGAAATGGTGTTTAAATATCATAGCATTATTTTTCCTCTGATGAAGTGTCTTTGCATATCTCAGTCATCTTCGTAAGTTACTGTGACCCAAACTGTATACCAACAAGGAAAAATGTGACGAAGTCAAATTAGTTGAGCTGGCTCTGCCAATGAAGCCCAGGAACCCAGTTAGCTAATTAAGGTAACAGGTTCCAAAGATTGTCCACAATGGGCGATTTTGGAGACAAGCCTGTCTTCACGCATGCAACTTCCTATTCAAAGTCTGGGCGTTTGTGCTCGGTGCAGCAATGGTAGCTTCTGAGTTGGAAATTTGCTTAAGTCCTCACACAGCTGAGAAGCAAACTTAGCAGCATATAAGCAGTGGAAAAATAAAACTGGCTGAGAAATCTTTGGGGATGCTTCTAACGCTTCTGGATCTTTTGCCACAACGTGCTTTCAGTTATTTGATCACTAAATGTGCACCTTCCAAAATGTGCCTTTGCTTTTTCCGTTGAAGGATTTGTATAAAGTATCTATTTGACGGGACGGCTGCTTGGAGAGCCTGTCGTATAAAAAGAACACGAAGTAGCAAGGTGTATCCACACAGAGCAAGAAGGAGCAAGGGATTGACACACCCATTTGTCGTACCCCAAGGTTTCCGATCCATTCAAAAGCCTTTGGTGAGTCATGGAATTGAGGGATCCGTTTGGAGAAACTTGTGGAAACTTGAGAATGGAGGATGATAACCCAGTGATACCTCATTCACTTCAAAACCTATGAACCAGCAGCCGTGGTGGCAAGCCTCTCCTGTCCTGGTATGGTCACACTGAGCGAGCGACCCAGTGACTGCTGCCACGTGAGCACAACATCTCTTGGGGGCTGTCACCGTTCACCACCACGCCTCCCAAACCATGCAGCCTATCAAAGAATTTCTCCCAACCAACACGCAGTGCTCATCCTGAGAAGAATGACGACAATTTTATTTCATGTCCTTACATTTGCCGTCATGTTTTAGTACAGCTTATAAATAGGCCCTTGGAAATAGCCCAAGGGGCTCCTGCGTGGGGTTTGAAGCAGCATCTGGAAGGAGATCAGAAGCAGTTAGAACTCAGTTTTGAGTCCCAGCTCTCTGCCACTTACAAGTTACGTGCCCTGGGACACTTTACTTAAATTGTATACGTCTCAGCTCTCTTATCCGTAAGTTGGAGTACTCATAAGACCTACCCAATAGAATTGTTGTAAGCATTAAATGAGACTTCCTGTGCAGGTCATTCCGCACAGCATGAGCACATCAGAGCGCTCCACCAACACTCACTCACTGTCTATAGTTTACAATGTCAAGAAGGGGCTGAAATTTAAAAGTGAAATTCAAAGGGGCCTCATTTATCTCAGACACCCCATGTCTCTGCTACTTTGAAATCAGTGTAATATTAGAGTGAACTACATGTAATGCTGATATCTGACAGGTTTTGACCTTTAGAAATGGGAGTTTTATGTGGCTCAGTCCCATGTCATTGTGTCCAAAGGAGAAGTAAAGACAAGGGATGAACCTGTTGATTAGGAGTTTTGCAGGATGTCGAATCTGTGCAACGGTTTAGCACGCACTCACCCATGTCGCTCAAGTCCTTCTCTACCTGCCCCGAGAGCGAAGCGATTACCAGACGCTAGGTCTGCACTAGAATATACGTTCTTCACAAGACAGCTCCTGTGTCTGGCTATGTTTGCTCCTGAAAATAGGGCCTCCTTAACATAAAAAGCTCAATATCATAAAAAAAGTGTAAATACTCTCTCAGGAGAATTCTTAGGAGAATTCCAAAAAGGACACACAAAAATGGAAGAAAAAATGCTCTTTCTTTCCACTTTACTTGCTCTTTACTTCCTACATTGTCCCTTGTGCTCGGCCGCTGCTAGAGGTCCGGTGGTTTTCCTCAGCAGGACTGATCAGGTCACCACCTGTGCTGGAAAATAAGCTTTATTTTCAACATCTTGTTCAAAGCAGCTTATTTTCTAAAACTCTTTCCGTTGGAGAGAAAGGAAAAAGAGTGTGCTGTGTCTTCCCTACTAGCGTCAGAAGGCAGGGAGTTTGGAACACACACCAAGCATCTCATTTAGAGAATTTGGGCAAGAATCACCAAGCAGTCGTACTTGTGGCAAAAGCCAAAATGAAAATCAGTTCTTTCTTCCTCCTTTGCCAATTCCAGTGGCAGGCCCTGGCCTGCAGACCTCAGGACTTTTAAATGTCTTTCCAGCAAAGAATTGCTTTCATGTTTGTACGCTTATTGCTAAATCTGGCTCACTTCTCACAATGTCCTTCTTGCATCATGTCCAGGAGCCTTTTATTTTTTTTGGAAGAATTCTGAGTTTCCTTTTAATGGAAACCAACACCCCGTTTGCACTGATCTAAAGTGTCCTTCCCGCCTCATACGTTGTGGAGAATGCCTTGCCAAAATGCACTGAAAAGCGAAATCCACTTGAATGAGGGCCAGGAAATCAAACTGTTGATGAGCCTTCACGTACTTGATTGGATGTTTGAGAATTCTGTTTTTAAGTCTCTAGAAATGGAAGCTATCAAGAGACTCTGACCCAGTTGCAAACAACAGCAGAGTAGCAACACTCAGTGTCACCGAAGTCTTGAAAGGCTGTGATGCCCGTATCTTCCAGATGTCTTTCTTCTCCACTCACTTTGTAACCTCCTAAAGTTAGGAAGCCTGTGAGGTTTTGCAAGCAGAAGACAGTTTGCTTTCCAGAAGTTGGAAGAAAAGCTTGGAGAATTAAGTCCACACTTGGTATTGGTGTGCGTCTGCTCTCCTTCCTCAACAGGCGCTGCTGCTACAAAGATGAGTGAGACACAGTTCCTGCCTGGAAGGATTTTCTCACCCAGTCTAAGACGAGAAGAGAGCACTCAAGGGTCAGGAGGCAGGCGGGCAGTGTTCACCATGAGAAAACTAAGGGAGGTTACTGAAGGGTCGCAGGAGAAGATACTTTGCATTTATCCTACAAAAACAGCAGGAAAAAACAACAAAGATGTAAAATAGAGCACTTCCAGTCTGGGAAAATCATGTGCAAAAGCATAAGAGTTGGCTGTCTTAGTCCTTTTGAGCTGCTATAACAAAATCCCAAACAGGGTGGCTTATAAACAACAGAAAGCTATTCTCACAATTCTGGAGGCTGGAAGTCTGAGGTCAGAGTACCAGCATGGTTGGGTTGAGCCCTTTTCCTGGTTGTAGATTGCCGACTTCTCGTTGTGTCCTCATATGGTGGAAAGAGAGCTGGAGAGCTCTCTGGGGTCTCTGTTATAAGGGCACTAATCCCATCCATGAGAGCTCTGCCCTCATGACCTAATCACCTCCCAAAGACCCCGTGTCCTATATCATCATATTGGGGGTTAGGACTTCAACACATGTGCCGCTCCTCTTGAGAACTACTGTTATAAACTATCCTCTATCTGGACCACATCTTGTGAGCGATTTGTAGAGATGAGGCTTGTAACGTAGGTGGTGTTCACTGAGTCAAAGTGAACAAAGGCAACAAAGCAGTCCTCAAGGATTTTGTACAGGAGAATGGCAAGACCAAATCTGTATACACATTAGAATGAGAACTTAGATAGGTGGCGGTTGAATGGATTGTGGACGGGACATTATGAGTGGATGTGTGTGAGTGAGGTGGAGAAGAGGGTGATCCCGGAAAAGGGGAGATAGAGAGAGCTTGTGGAGGGAGCCTATGGCTGAGAGTCAGGAAGGAATGAGGACAGTATAGCACTAAGGTGGTGGCAGGGCTCCCTAACTAGGGCGGCCTCATGGAGCCTGGAGAGGAGACGAGCCTGGGAGTTATCACCTGTAATTCCATCCAGACACCCACATTCTCCAGGGCTTTGAGATAAGGGGAAGGCTTCGTCCAATTTACCTGCATAGCTGCCCTCTGTGCTTCCCGTCATCTTGCTTGTGGAGAACAGCTTCAGGGAACTGCTGCTGAGCTCAAGCTAATCAGAGTGGTGAGCATCTTTTAATAAAGAAAATAAGGCAATTCGATGCAGTTTTATTTCCTTCCTTTCTGTTTACAAGCCAAGACACATTTCTTTGCTTTTACTGCCCTTGCTCCTCTAAAAAAGCTGCAGCAATTTTACGAAGATCGTTTGCCTGAGTTCTCTGAGATTCTCTTACTTTCTTGCTGAAACTACCACCAACCCGTGGGGCAGATTCGCCAGTCCCGAGGAGACAGCCCCACCAACTACCTTGGCCTAGCAGTGATTTCTCTCGTTCCACAGAGGAAGGGACTTCTTCTGGTACAGTTCTTACAGAGCTAAAGAGTCTGCAAGTGCCCTATCAGAATCATTGTGGCCAGAAGAGATGCAGCGATGGTTTCTGGCTAATTGGCAGAGTGAGCTCTGGCTTATGTAACGGTTACCTCTGGCAGTTTGTCCCAACACCCTTCTGGCAGCAATGCTGTGGTATTTTTAATGGCAAGAGCTTGGCCAGGGTTCAGCAAATCAGCGTGTTCATTCTGCTAGCTGCAATTAGAGTTACTGTTTCTCTCACCTTATTTCCAGCCAGACCTGGTTCTGTAAATATGTCACTGGAGGTTTGGACAGAGCTGTGTTCCGCCTCACTGCCTTAAATCCACTATTTCAGTTCAAAACGTTATTTTACCTTTACACAAAGAGGACCCACGACGTGCCTGACCTTAATCCCAGGTGTCAGGTAGACCTGTAGAGAGGGGGCTAGATGTTCCAGATTTTAATGACACCTTACAATTGGGAAAGAGGATTTGAGCGTTGTCATCAGCGAGGAGAGCAGCCTGGGGCTCCAGTGTGGTGGCTTCATCAGGCGCTGCCTTGCGTCCCTCACGCCGTCAGCACCTGGTTGTAGTCAGCTGCTGTAAGGAGGGGTAAGGTTTCCTGATAAGAGTGTGGAAAGGAGAAAGGAGATTCCATTTTCCAGAATTCCATGTCTCCTCTTTACTTTTGTCACTCCTGGCAGGGTTTGTTCTGGAGTTGTCGGTGTTGACTGTGGATGAAGGACAGATAAAGAGCTGCCTTATTTACCTTTACCAGACCTAGGAGTTTTCTTTAAGATGGACTTTATATAGAAGGGAAAAACTAGGTGTGTTATCTAAGAAATACACTTTAAAAAACCACAAATACTGTTCTCCCCAGAAAGGAAGTTAAGACTTCTTTCATTTTAATTTCTCTGAGAAATTGAGACAAAGAACATGGAGAAAAGAGTAGCATGAAAAGAGAAACTCCCAGGAAAGGTAGGCCGAGTGGCTTGGGCCCTCCTTCCAGCCCCCAGGTGTTCAGAGGCCCAGGAACTCACTTCTAAATTTTCCTGTACAACAAAGATCTCGCTAAGGAGCTTTACTGCTCAGAGGAATGTTTGGGGAAAATATATATATATAAAGATCTATCTATCTATCTATTTATTTATATTATTACTGGTAATTCGGGCCACACAAACAGAACAGACTTCATAGTATCGAGGATAAATTTTGAAGGAATATGTCTGAACGTTTTTCCTTTCCCAGATAACAATAAGCAGCAGATCTGCCAATCTCCAGAACGCCTCCTTTTTGAATGGATTCTTACTATTCTGATGACATCACCACAAGTTTTTCAATTAGGTCGTGGCCTGCTCATCTCCATTTTCATGGGGCGGGTCCAGGTGCGCCTCCGGAGACAGTGGAAGCAGTTCTGGGCATCGGGCAAAGAGAATGGACGGGCCCCAGGACACTGCCGCAGGACACCTGTCAGTCACCTCCACTCTCCTCTAACCTTAACCTTGCCCGGAGCAGATTAGAGGACGGTCAGCAGCAGGGCCACTGGCATTACTTGGCAAAGTAAATCGATCTAAATTCTGCTGAAGTAGTCAGCACTCTCAAGTGGGAATTAAAAAAAGAAATCTAGTTGGCATCAACTTAAAGGGGTGTTTTTTCTGGCACACATGTACAGGCAAAGTAAGCTAAATTATGAAACTAAATAATTCATGAGCATGCCTAATGCTTTCTCTGGAAGCTATGATGATTTTATTATCCAAATTTTAACCATTTAACATGCACCTCAAGAGGTAGATTGGCTAGGAAAATCTTAAAGGAAAATTGAGTGGAGTATGAAAACCATGGAACCATGGAAATGTTATGCTGAATTTTTTCACGACACTGAATTTTCTTTGGCTAGTAGAAAAAATTTAATCAGAGACTCTGCATGAAGTTTACTGCTTGGTGAGTTACCACAAAATGAGGATAACTGTGTGTGTCACCAGATAAAGAAAGAGAACATTTCCATAACCTCAGATTGTTGAGCTGGAGGTCTCAACCTTGCAAAAAAGGAAGAAGAAAAGTAAATAAAAGGTGAATAGATTTTGAAAGAAGGAAATAAAACTCATTTTTCATATGGATCCTACTGTATATGTAGAAAACCCAAAATTATGTATGAATAAAGTATTAAAATTATTAAGTAAAGTTAGCAAGGTCACAGAATGCAAAGTCAATATGCACAAATCAATTGTATTTCCATATACAAGCAGAAAACAACTAGAAAATGAAATGTTAGCAAATAATACTATTTATAATAGCATAAAACATCAAATATCTAAAAGAGCAGTTTCAAGGTGGTCCGAGGAGCCCTGGGGTTCCTCAAGTTCGTTCAGATGGTTCCTTTCACTCTCATTCTTTACTGAGTGCACAGGGAAGTTTTCCAGAGACACCTGATGTGTGATCACATTGAATGCAGAAGTGGATGTGAGAATCTAGCTGTTTCCTCTTTCTCCAAGCTTTAAAGAGGTTTGCAAAAATATAAAAAAATGCCAGTCCTTTTTGTCTGATGACACTCTCAGTTAGTAAGATATGTGTGTGAAAAATTTCCATGGAGTTATGGATTTGTACATTTCTTCTTTTTTTTTTCTGCCCAAGGAAGATTAGCCCTGCGCTAACATCTGTGACCATCTTCCTCCATTTTATATGTGGGACACCTGCCACAGCATGGCTTGATGAGCAGTGCGCATGTCCGTGCCCAGGATCCGAACTGGTGAACCCCAGGTGGGTGAAGAGGAGTACGCAAACCCAACTGCTGTCTTCTTTTAGTTTTGATAGTTTTCTCCTTTTAGTTTTAAATTTGCTTTACATATTTTAATTTAGAATTGCTTTATCTTCCTGGTGAATTGAACCTTTTGTCATTAAGAAATATCCTTCTCTACCTTTACTATAGATTTTTGCCATAAAGGGTACTTCTGACATTAGTACAGTGATAACAATTTACTTTCTGTTATGTCTTCATGGTATCTTTTTTCATCCTTTAGCTTTCAGTACTTCTGTGACCTAAAACATAAACATTTCTTTTATAAAAGATGTATACTTTGATTTTATTTTTTTCATCCAGTCTGACAACTTTTGACTTCTAATTTGAATGCTTAGTCTATTCCATGTAATTAGTCAATCCATGTAATTCATACTTGATCAGCTTAACGCGAGACTGGATTAATTCTTCAAGTGTTACTCCTGCCCTGTTCTCTCATTCCTCTCATTCTGAGATCCCAGTTACACAAACGTTAGATCTTTTCACCATGTCCTATATGACTCATACCTGTATTTGTTATCAATTTTTCTCTGTTTCGTTGCAAATTTTTTATTGATGTAACTTCCAATTTACTGATCTTCTCTTCAGTTTTATTTAACATGCTAGTAAAACCATCTATTGAAAGTTTTATTTCAATCATTTTGTTTTCCAGTTCTTAAATTTTTATTTGATTTTTATATGCTCAGTTTTTGGCCGAAAAGCTCTAACATATCAATTGCAGTTATTTTGAAGGTTATGTTTGACAAAGCGACTATCCCTATGGCTTATGAATCCGTTTTAGTTATCTGGTTTCCTTTTGGTTTTCAGTCAATTGGTCCTGTGTTCTGAGATGCATCGTAATATTTTATGGATGTTGTGTATAAATAATTGGAAAGATTCCGAATGATATTTTTCCCTCATATAGTATAATTTTGCTTTTGACAAGTAGTTTGATAAGAGGCAGATAATGTAATCCAGCCTAGGATTAAGCTGATCAAGTATGGGTTTCATTCTATGAGGTTTGATCTATTTCCACTTCACCTTTACTTCTGTGGAATCATCTCTCAGGAGTCCCAATAGGAAGTTTATGATGTTTACTCCTTCTGCTTCCTTCTGGTAGGCCTTGAACTCTATGTCTCTCCAGTATTTATGAGAGTTCCAATCACTCTGTCTGGCTTCTCCACCTCTTTCTGTTTGGCCTCTGTGGCACTTGGCTTCAGTTCACTTATGAGTGGCAAACGCATCTAAGGGAAACTAACGAGAATACTTGACATACTCCAATGCGTTTTCTTCTTTGGGACCTTGATCACTTCACGTCCTGGCTTCTTGGAAGCTCTCTCATGCTTTCAAATGATTCTTTTCATGTAGCTTTGCTTCTTTTTTTTTGGTGTGAATTTGGTTTGATGCTCGCTAATCTTGAAAATTGAAAGTAAAGTCCTGCGAGCTCACTGCGAGCTCATCATTTTCTCTCTCCTCGCTTACATCCATCCAGTTACCAAGGTCTGAAATTCTACATATCTCTGAAACCTGCCTCTTCCTTTCCACGTGGAGTGCCACACCCTTTAGTGCAGGCCCTAATCTTCTGCTACCTGAATTTTTACTAAGGGCCGGCTATAAATATCTCTGCCTCAATCTCTTTGCATTTACCTTAAACATCACTTCCAGCTCAGCCATAACTCCCCTACTTAAACCTATCTTGGGATTTATATCACCTATAAAATAAAAATCCAAGTTCTATAGGAGGCACATTGCAATAGATAGATGCTAGTACAAAATTACAAGTTATAAAATTTTGTTGAAGGGCAAAAAATAAAAAACTGAATGGGAGGATTGCACAAAGGAGGAGATAAGCCAGTAGGCTCTCAGGTCTGCAGAAGTGCCCTGTGGAAATGTACAGCTAATGCTGATACTTTCAGTGAGTGAAGACTCAGTCAGGGTGAAACCTCTCCTTGGTCGTTCTCAATATCATGTGTAGACCTACTCACAGCTTGGGCCTGCCCACTCATCAGTTGCAAGTAATGGACACAAAACACACTGTCAATCAATTCTCAGTGTTTACTCTGAAGCCATGTGAATCAAATGACAATTTTCCAAGGATAGCATCCCTTAGCATGTCCAGACTTCAGAGCCGCCTATCTTCACATCTTATTGTTCCCCAATGTACACTCTACACTCTGCTTCGTCAAAATACTTGCCTTTCTTTCTCATTTTTTCATACACTCACATGTATTGTGACTCCTGTCTAGAGTACCTTTCTCCACTTTTCTCTCTGGAAAATCTCTAATTGCCATTCATTAATCAGCTCAAGCGCTGTCTCTTCTAGGAAGAGGTCCTGAGCCATCTTTGCCTCACATTAAAATTAGACACTCCCTTCTCTGTTTGCATAATACTTTACACAGTACCTCTATTGGGGTCCTTATCTTTTTGTGATTATTTGTTTATTTCTGTCTTCCTGGCATGAATGTGAGCTTTTCAAGAGCAGGGTTTTCAGATCATTTCTTTATAAACCCATGACCTGCACAGTAGCTAGAACATAAGAGGAACTCAATCAATATTAGCTTAATAAATGAGGTTTTCAATATTAGCAAGTCAGATGGCTCGGCAACCAGTTAATTCCTTTATCTGGATGAGGGATCCCGCAAAGAATAGGTTCTCAGTTAAAATTTGTTCAGTTGGTGACTCATATTAATTATTGAGAAAAAATTTACTTCATTCTAATGATGTATTTTTTTAAAAATACGTAAACAGAATTTCTAAAGAATAAACTCAAATTTGGAAGAGAGGGTTTAGAGGTTTATAGGTGGAGAAAATAATTTTAGAATCATTTCTCTGGAAATTAAACCTAAATTATTCTTCACAAAACCAAGATTAATCAAAGATGAAATCATTGGGACATAATTAATTTGAGAAACATCAGTTACCTAAAAGGCCATAAGAAAACCACGTCAAATATCCAAATACATAATTTATCTTAAATTTCTGACTGGCGAGCCATGAAAACCATATTCTGCAAATGTTTAAAAATTAAAGAGCACCACGTCTACTCCAGGCCGATCCTGAACTCTGAGCAGGCAAGGCTCGCCAGCCCTGGGCTGCCCACGGATGCTGGATCCCTCGGGACTGAGGGAAGCACATTCTGCTCAGTCAATAAAAATTGTTGGCAGAACTTCTGGCACATACTTTTACGAACATAAAAATTCCTGTCAGAGATAAACGATTGTGGATTTTCCTTGTAGAGTCTATAGGTCAAATTGTATTTTACCAGAAGATGCTGCGAGAAGTTTTCAAATCCAGGCAAATGAAAACGGTTGCTTTTGCTGCTAATGAAGCTCACGGTGGCTTGTTTTCAGGTGCTGAAATCAGGCAGTTGGCTGTTTTGCATCCTCTTCAATCTCTGTGTGTCCCAGAAAGCTGGGCTACGTGTGTTAGCTTGAGTGGACCACCCCACGCTCTCAGCGTGACTTTCTGTGAAGGTAATTGCCGAGTTCACAGCATTTTTTTGTTGATCCCACAGCTGACATAATAAAAGGGAAAACTTACCAAACTTCAATTATATGGAGAAACTTTGACATATAGATGGTTGTATGTTCTGCAAATATCTAGTCAAGTGCAACTGAATTTAAAAAAGACTGTTTGAAAAGTCTTTTTGACATTATTTTAAATAGTCTTTTTTCATGTATGTTATTATAAACAACTGTTGCTTGACCAAATCAGCTTTCACAAACTTATCTAATTCATAATATGACTGAAAAATTACACTTTTATAATGAAAGATAGTACACAAAATACAATTACTATGCTAGGAATTAAATTTAAAGCAATACTAAAATTTAATTCATTGTTATTAAAAATAGATTCTTGAGAAAAATAAAAAACAGTAACAAATGCAAATCTTTGTGGGAATTTGTTACAGACCTTCTGGGATTGTTAAAGGAATTTATATTTTGAGACTGTCAATTCTTCCTCGTTTCCCATTTTATGGGACAATTCTAGCTGTTTTTTCTTGATAGAGACCCACCTCTGCCTCACATTTTGCAGCCAGGGTGGATTGATGTTTGGCTCCCTGATGAGAAAGAAAGAGGAAAAGTAAATTTTTCAGAAGTAGGCAGCACAGAAAATGAGTATACATTTCAGAAAGAGATTAGTGAAGGTTAGTGAAAGATAGGATGTCTAGAGAGGGCCAGGAGCCCAGAGTATGCAAAATCTTCCCAGTAGAGGAGGCAGCATAAGGAGAGATGTTCTCGTCCACGTAACAGGTTTATAATCCAGAAAGGACATGGCCATCAGAAGAATGTTCTCTTTTGTATTCTCAAAGAGACGATCTATGTTGTGGCCAACTCCAGATGTATTGCCCTTACTGGTCTGCCCAGGTGCTTGGTGATAAATGTCTCTACTGCTGTTGCCTGTACCTTTTGTTTCCCCTTCATTGACATTTCAAGATTTTCTGTGTACTTGTTACACAGAGAAAATCTTTGAAACTACTTCCCCTTTTCAGGACTGTTTTTTAAATTAAAGACACAAAATCTTAATAGCTCTAAGGAAGCTAATTTTTAGCTTGAATTAGGTTACCCTCTAAAAAAACAAAATCAAGAAACTAAACAGCTTTCCAGCTTCTCCAGATGCTCTTCCCAAAGTATATCAACTGACGCTGGTGGGGCATATCCATAGAGACAGGAGTTGGGATGAGCAGTGTTGACCCCATGCTGTGGGTAGGAGTATATAGTATATGTGGTCATGGGCTGGAGCGAAGAGAGAGTGCCAAGCATTGTAAAGAAGCAGTGAAAACTAGTTAATGGCTGGGATCCTGGGTTTGGGTTTGGAAATTGTCAGGGATCTCTTGTCCCTGAAGTACACAGTAGCTTTACGTCAAGAACTGTCCAACCATTGTACTGCCCCTGCCAAGAACCCCATCCCCCATACCTGCCGTCTACCTGTCCCTGGTCTTGAATCTTGATTGGAATTCTTTTTCTGCTCCAGTTGTCTGGGCTAGGGTGGAGAAAGAGAGTGTGGATGATGGGGTTCCACCCCAGACACAAATTTTCCTATAGAAGGAGGTAAGGGACAGTACTGGCACGGAGATCCATTTCTCCCAGCCTCCCAGCAGCTGAGGTGGGAGGCAGTCTCAATGCTCATGCCATTTTGATGGCAAAAATCTTCTAGGAGTCACACAAGTGCTGCACAATATCCTTCCTTGTATGTCCACCTCGTACCCTCTTGATCCCCCTATTTGCTTTGAACTGAATGCAAGAATATTAACACACCCATATTCAAATATAAATGTTCACATGGAAACATATTTCTAGCCAAAAATAAAGAAATTTTGAATGGCCAAATCACTTGGAATTATCTGTAACATACCCCCTGTCTTAGCATAACTGGCAGATATTGGGATGTATGTGTTATGTACATGTGTCTGTTTTTATGAATCTTCTTTTTCTGTGATGCTGGCAAAATCTCTCTAAATATTGCTTTAGAGTTGTTCTTTTGACTTTATCCCAAGAGCATTTATTCACGAGAATAAATTTGGCCATTTTCAAGCTGTCAGAATATAGAACGCATAAATTTTCCGGTAATAAAATACTTTTTTGATGTATTTACGAAACTCAAAACAGATGCATCTACAAAGTTTACACATAGAAACACAGATTACTGAAGGAAGATAGTCTGTTCTGGCTTAGAGAAGACTTTGGTATTTTTACCCTATAAATGCTTCCAACGTACAAAATTGGTACTAGCGACGTGGATGCAATCGTTGGGTTTTGAGGAGATTCTTGTAAAGTGACATAAGACGAGCCTTTGACTAAAGAACATTTCAGCTTTAGGTCTACAATCTTAGGCATAGCCACGGTTATTTTTAAATCAACGTGGAGAGAAGTCAAAGGTTGTTTCTGCAAGATTTTTAACAACAGTAGCATGGTGTAGTCTGAAATTACACCAAGCTTAAAAGTTAAATTTTTCTGGCAGTTGGACAAGTCAACAATATGGTAATCTGAATTGGCTGCTAAAATGGAAATGAGCCTTTGTGAAAAGGTTTCTGGAGTCCAGCATTTATTATACAGGCCACAGATTCTCTCGATGGTGCAGCTACAGAAATGAGATCTCAGTGTTGGCCCATGGAGTGAGGTCTCCAGTGGATGAGCAGCTTTCTTAGATGAGGCATACGACTGCTGTAAAATTCTTATCCCTTTGCCTCCTGAGAGGAGGGAAGTCTAGCAACTACATGGGAAGGTGAGTAGGGTCTGGTGGATGTTTTGGCTCCAGCAATAGCAGGAAGTAATTAAGTATATGGTTGGTGTTAAGGTGAACAAAATACATCAGATCCTCCATACTTATTCCCCCAAAAGCCTTGTTCCTATCTCCTTTAAATAAATTGTCACATTGTGTGCCTCGATCTCCAGTGGACTATAAGTTTAGCATAGCTCTGGTCTCATTCTTTCAGTCGATAGATATTTGTTGAAGAATTACTTCATGGTGGGCGCATATCAGTGTTGCCTAAGGGAGATTTTGTGCCATCTGGCTCCTTAAGTTAACAGGGTTGAAAATACTACTTTCTTATACTAAAATCTAATTTTCTATTCAAAGTCTGAGAAATTGAAACAGCTACTCCTAACGGGCTTTAATATTTAAATTTCATGTATACATTTAGGATATTTAATTCTTTTAACTATCTCAATTAAATGACTAACAAAAATGACTTACAAAGTGCATAAGAAGTTCTTTATTACAATTCTAATAATGTAGACATATATACAGTGTGTCTTAAGTAGGTGACAAAATATTTTTACATTTTCAACTTGAAATCACAAGTATAAATTAGTAATTAGACATTTTAAATGGCATTCACAACTCTAATATGCTAAATTCTCTTAAACTTTACAAATCTCTGAAATAAAAAGTGTATAAGGATTATTCCTTAGGATAAGGTGCAAGTATTAATATTATGGATTTAATTTACTTCATCATTTCTAAACTTAATTCTCAAACTTCCTAGGGTTAAAGATATTTTCACTCACTAATTAAGAGATTTTTGCCTTCCCCATGCAATTTATTATTCATCCAAGCAAATTGGCATTTCCTTTCAAGGGACAAACTGTGGTTAGGAAATGAGACGTGCAGCAGCAGAGACCACACATGCAGAGCGATTTTTCTCATGCTCGTGAGAGACAAGTCAAAGCCTTCCAAACTGTGGCCGGACTTGGGGATGAACACCGACAATAAATATGAAGTTTTCGGTGTGAGCAGCTGGGCAGAGAGTGACACCATATGTAGAATTAAGAAAGAAAGAAAAGCCGATTTCAGAGAGAAAGTCTCAAGCTATGTTTTAAAATTCCTAGAGTTGAGGGGCCAGCGGACATGGAAATGGATTTGTTAGAGGGCTAAACAGAATTCTCTGCAGAGAGGGCTGGGCGAGAAGTTTAAGTTTGGATGTCACAGGAGTACAGATGCTCTCTAAGTCTACAGAACTGAAGGAAAGAGTAACAGAGAGAAAATAAGAAGCCAGAAGACTGAGCACTGAATGGGCTCAGGTTTAGAGCTCAAGGAGAAGAGAAGGAGCTAGAGAAGAACCCTGAGAAGTAATGATGACGCCAGGAGAAAACATAGGCGACAGTGTGAGATGGCACGAAGGTCAAGAGTGTGTCAAGGAGGAGGAATTTCTAGAAGGAAATGGAAGAGGAAAAACAATCATGACAGAGATGAAAGCCATATTTAAACAATTAGAATAAAGGCAAGTGGGAGACGGTGGGTGGGCTGGAGCAGATCACTCAAAAGGAAGGAGAAACACCCACAGGAATACAGCCACAACTACAGAAAGAGAAATAGATGTGGATGACAGCCAGGGACAGAAGAGACAGAGGAAAAGAGCTCAGCAGATGTGGAAGATCAGCAACAAAAATGTCTACAGATATGAATAATGAAACCACTTCCTGAAACAAAGAACAACTTGACTCTGCAGATGACTGAGGGAAATTGGTACAGAGCTGACAGCATAAATTTATATCTGCACCAGATTACTGAAATTATTGAATGAGGATAGTGAAGGAACCCTGATAGGATAGTTGTGAAGATTAATTAATACATGTGAGGCATGAAAATTTGTGTCTAAAATATAATAAGCACCCAATAGATGCTGCTGCACCTCTTATGGTTTCTCCTTCTCCTCCTAGTTGATGCATCATTCCTGTTGTTACCATGGCTATTATTCTCCTCTATTCCACCATTAAATGTGGGTGTTGTTCAAGACTGGGTCTTAGGCCCTCTGCCTGTCAGTGGATTCTTACCCCTTAGGCAATCTAGTCTACACCCACAATTTCAGTTGTCCGCTGCTCATTGGTGACTCCAATGGTGACAGTTACATCTCTATTTGGACGTTACAAAGCACCTCAAACCCAAACGTCCAAGATATATTTCCTACTCTCCTTTCCTTCAGTGATTCCTCTGCCGTCTGTCTAGAAAACTCAGTCCTCTTCCAGGATTGCCCACGTTAGGAATGGTGCCCTTGCTCCCTGGTGCCTGAGTCAGATGCTTAAGAGTGATGATCCGTGACCTCTCCTTTCACCTAAGCCAGTGACTGCATCCACTGCTGCCCCCACAGTGTGTTCCTTACACAACGGCCAGAGGACGCTTCAAAATACAAGCCAGATATGAAATTCTTGTGCAAAAAATCTCTCAGTACCTTTCACTTTCACAGAGTAGTGGTCTGGGCCCCCGACTATTTCTCTGGCCTCATTTTCATCGTTCTCTACCTTACTCACTCCACAGCAGCTAGAGTGGTATCTTTTCTTTTCCTCAAACACACCAAGCCGACTTTCACGTCAGGTGGCTGGCTAATTCCTCTGCTTGGAAAGCTCTGTCCACAGCTATCCTTGTGCCTCCATCTAGGTCTCTGCCCCAAATGTCACCTTATTGCCTGATCTCTCTCTGTTCCTCTCATTCTTTATCGTCCTTCTAAATACTTCACCACCACCTGACTTACTTTATGTGGGTTGTCTATTTGTTTGTCCTCTGTTCTCTCTCTAGCTCTCTAAATCCAGCCATACTTTCTTATTTCAGTCACTTGCTCTTGCCACAGAACCTTTAAACATGATGTTTGCTCTACTTGGAATATTTATTTCAATCTCTTCCTGTGCTCATTCCCTGCCATTTTGTGGAAATTAGTTCCTTCGACTATTTTTATTTTAGCTTGGATGTCACTTCAGGAATGACTTGCCTGATCTATAACTCTTGTTTTTATTGCATTAACATTGGATTATAACATTATATAGCTTTCAGATGTACATTGTAATATATTTCGAATTCTGTGTAGATTACATCATGTTCACCAGCCAAAAACTAATCATAGTCCATCACCACACATGTGAGCCTAATCACCCCTTTTGCCCTCCCCTCTCCCCGATTCCCCTCTGGTAACCACCAATCCAATCTCTGTTGCTATGTGTTTGTTTGTCATTGTTTTTATCTTCTACTTATGAGTGAGATCGTATGGTATTTGACCTTCTCCCTCTGACTTATTTCACTTAGCATAATACCCTCAAGGACTATCCATGTTGTCACAAATGGCCGTATTTCATCATTTCCTATGACCGAGTAGTATTCCATTATATATATATATACCACATCTTCTTTATCCATTTGTTCCTTGATGGGTACCTAGGTTGCTTCCAAGTCTTGGCTATTGTGAATAATGCTGCAATGAACATAGGGGTGCATGTGCCTTTACACATTTGTGTTTTCAAGTTCTTTGCATAAATACCCAGCAGTGGAATAGCGGGATCATATGGTAGACCTATTCTTACTTTTCTGAGGATACTCCATACTGCTTTCCATTGTGGCTGCACCAGTTTGCACTCCCACAAGCAGTGTACGAGGGTTCCCTTCTCTCCATATCCTCTCCAACACTTGTTGTTTCCTGTCTTGTCAGCTATAGCCATTCTGACTGGAGTGAGGTGCTATCTCATTGTAGTTTTGATTTACATTTCCCTGATAGCTGATGATGTTAACATCTTTTCATATGCCTGTTAGCCATCCATATATCTTCTTTGGAGAAATCTCCATTCAGATCTTTTGCCCATTTTTCAATTGGGTTGTTGGTTTTCTTGTTGTTGAGATGTATGAGTTCTTTGTATATTTTGGATATTAACCCCTTATCTGATATACGGTTTGCAAATATCTTCTCCTAATTGTTAAGTTGTCTCTTTGTTTTGTTCATGGTTTCCTTTGCTGTGCAGAAGCTTTTTAGTTTGATGTAGTCCCATTTGTTTGTTTTTTCTTTTGTTTCCCTTGCCCGGTCAGACATGGTACTTGAAAATATGCTGCTAAGACTGATGTCAAAGAGTGTACTGCCTATGTTTTCTTCTAGAAGTTTCATGGTTTTGGGTCTTACATTCAAGTCTTTAATCCATTTTGAGTTGATTTTTGTGCCTGGTGTAAGATAATGGTCTACTTTCATTGCATGTGGCTGTCCAGTTTTCCCAACACCATTTATTGAAGAGACTCTCCTTTCTCCATCGTATGCTTTTGGCTCCCTTGTCAAATATTAGCTGTCCGTAAATGTGTCGGTTTATTTCTGGGCTCTCTATTCTGTTCCATCTATCTATGTGTCTGTTTTCGTGCCAGTGCCATGCTGTTTTGGTTACTATGGCTTTGTAGTATATTTTGAAATCAGGGAGTGTGATACCTCCAGCTTTGTTCTTTTTTCTCAGGAATCCTTTGGCTATTCGGGGTCTTTTGTTGTTCCGCATAAATTTTAGGATTTTTGTTCTATTTCATTGAAAAATGTTGTTGGAACTTTGATAGGAATTGTGTTGAATTCATAGATTGCTTTAGGAAGTATGGACATTTGAACGATGTTAATTCTTCCAATACAAGAGCACGGAATATCTTTCCATTTCTTTGTGTCGTCTTCGATTTCTTTCAACAATGTTTTATAGTTTTCGGTGTACAGAACTTTGACCTTTTTGGTTAAGTTTATTCCCAGGTATTTTATTCTTTTTGTTGCAACTGTAAATGAGATTGTATTCTTAATTTCTCTTTCTGCTACTTCGTTGTTAGTGTATAGAAATGCAACCGATTTTTGTAGGTTGATATTGTATCCTGTGACTTGACGGTATTCATTTATTATTTCTAAAAGCTTTTTAGTGGATTCCTTAGGGTTTTCTGTATATAAAATCATGTCGTCTGCAAAGAGTGACAGTTTCACTTCTTCTTTTCCAATATGGATCCCTTTTATTTCTTTTTCTTGCCTGATTGCTCTGGCTAGGACTTCCAATACTATGTTAAATAAGAGTGGCGACAGTGGGCATCCTTGTCTGGTTCCTGTTCTTAGAGGGATAGCTTTCAGTTTTTCTCCATTGAGAATGGTAGTTGCTGTGGTTTGGTCATATATGGCCATTACTATATGGAGGTATTTTCCTTGTATCCTCATTTTATTTAGAGTTTTTATCAAAAATAGATGCCGTATCTTGTCAGATGCTTTCTATGCATCTATTGAGATGATCAAGTGATTTTTATTCTTCATTTTGTTAGTGTGGTTTATTACGTTGATGGATTTGCAGATGTTGCACCATCCCTGCATCCCTGGAATGAAACCCACTTGATCATGATGTATGGTCTTTGTAATGTATTGTTGTATTCGATTTGCTAATATTTTGTTGAGGATTTTTGCATCGATGTTCATCAGTGATATTGGCCTGTAATTTTCTTTTTTTCTGTTGTCCTCATCTGGTTTTGGTATCAGGATAATGTTGGCCTTGTAGAATGAGTTAGGAAGCTTCTCCAAATCTTCAATTTTTCGGAAGAGTTTGAGAAGGATAGGTATTAAGTCTTCTTTGAATGTTTGGTAGAATCCACCAGGAAACCCATCTGGTCCTGGACTTTAATTTTTTGGGAGGTTTTTGATTGCTGTTTCAATCTCCTTACTGGTGATTGGTCTACTCAAATTCTCTACTTCTTCTTGGTCCAGTTTTGGAAGGTTGTATGTTTCTAAGAATGTATCCATTTCTCCACAATTATCCAATTTGTTGGTGTATAGCTTTTCATAGTATTCTCTTGCTATCTTTTGTATTTCTGAGGTGTCCGTTGCAAGTTCTCCTCTTTCATTTCTGATATTATTTATATGAGCCTTCTCTCTTTTTTACTTGGTGAGTCGAGGTAAGGGTTTGTCAATTTTGTTTATCTTTTCAAAGAACCAGATCTTGGTTTCAGTAATTTTTTCTATTCTTTTTTTAGTCTCTATTTCATCTATTTCTGCTTTGATTTTTATTATTTCCTTCCTTGTGCTGATTTTGAGCTTTGTCTCTTCTTCTGTTTCCAGTACCTTTAGATGCACTGTTAGATTACTTATTTGGGATTTTTCTTCTTTGTTGAGGTAGGCCTGAATTACTATAAACTTCCCTGTTAGAACTGCTTTTGCTGTATCCCATAGATTTTGGCACGTCATGTTTTCATTTTCATTTGTCTCCAGGAATTTTTTGATTTCTCCTTTGATTTCTTCATTGACCCAATCGTTGTTCTGTAGCATTTTGATTAGTCTCCACATTTTGGTGGCTTTTCTGGTTTTCTTCCTATAGTTGATTTCTAGTTTCATACCATTGTGGTCAGAAAAGATGCATGGTGTTATTTCAATTTTCTAAAATTTATTGAGACTTGTTTTGTGGCCTAATATGTGATCAAGCCTAGAGAATGTTCCATGTGCATTTGAAAAGAATGTGTACTCTGTGGTTTTTGGATGGAATGTTCT